>NC_058368.1:74302842-74602842 GCF_018350175.1 Felis catus
CCAACCAACTGAGCCACCCAGGTGCCCCATACGCAGTTTAAACTTTTTAAAGTCAAATTTAAAATGAACGTGGTAGAGAACCCCATAAAACAAGCATTAAGAGTTTAAAGGGGAACAAGGCAATTCACAAGCTTGGAACCTACTGACTATTCTCTTTTCAAAGCATGTACCAATGATAAATGAGATTTTGCATACTTTTTTTTTTTGTTATTATTCAGAGAGATGAATGTTTAGTTTACTTTATTCAGGACACTTCCTCAACCAGAACAATATAGTTCCTTTATTCCTTAATTCTATGATCATTTTTGTCTTGCTTTCATTTTGACTTTTATTATTTTTTGGTCTTGATTTTTTAACTTCATTTTATTTTTCTTAAGTTTTTTTTTTTTATTGAGAGAGAGAGAGAGAGAATGAAACAGGAAAAGAGGGGGAGAGAGAGAGAGAGAGAGAGAGAGAGAGAGAGACAGAGAGAATCCTAAGCAAGATCTGCACGGTCAGCTCAGAGCCTGACACGGGTGTCAGTAATGGGAACTGAAAGATCACGACCTGCACCAAAATCAAGAGGCAGACGCTGAACTAGCTGAGCCACTCAAGCACCCTGGTTCTGACTTTTTAAAAATCAGGTTCTTTGATTTTTTTTTTTTTTTCTGTTTTGGATCCTTATTTACTTTTTTCCTATGTTAGTCAAGCAAACTGTCCGCTTGGAAAAATGAAGTTAGATTCTTCACCGTTTTCACCTGCTTGGAAAAAGAACAATCTGTATTACTTCGGAAAAGGCTTGTGATAGACCCGCCTTTATATTGTCACTGAAAACACAGTAACCACTAAGAAAATAATAACATAAATCAGAATACGGTGGGCATTGTATTCTCTTAAGAGAAAGTAAATATAAGGGGTGTGAATATAGCGATGGAATAAAAGACAAGTTTACTTAAGTGAGTGAGTCGGTAGGAGGCTTAAAAGTTGGTACTCTCTGGGGTGCCTGGGTGGCTCAGTGGGTTAAGCATCTGACTCTTGGTTGTGGCTCAGGTCACCATCTCGTGGTGTGTGAGTTCGAGCCCCGCCTAGGGCTCTGTGTTGACAGTGCAGAAACTGCTTGGGATTCTCTCTCCCTCTGTCTCTCTGCCTGTCCTCTCTCTGTCTCTCTAAATAAATAACTAAATAAGCAAACAAACACTAAAAAAAAAGGTTGATACTATCTGTGAACCTAAGATAAAACACATCTGAGAAGGGTTCCTTTTTTTATTTTGACAAAGCTGATAAATTAACTTTATAAGTCAAATTACAATTTAAAGAATTTTTAATGGCGTCAATGTATTTCTAATTCAGAAAGACCTTTCCAGTTGTATTCTTTGCTTTTCTACACGCGGGTGTGGATTTTCCGCACAGGTACGTAGAAAGTGGGAACGTGAATCGTGGGCTGAGGCGTTTACTCTTTCTATCTGTGCAGGCCAAGTAGAATTAAAGCCTCAATTCCTATCCAATCTTATTGTTTTCCTTCCATACACATACAGACATTGCACTTGTTGTTGTCGTTGTATTTGCAAGGTTAGACCGTGTTGCTATGCAGCTTTGGTTCCTAGTTTTGATCCAAACTCTTCATTCAAAGAAAGCATATTTCTCATTTTTTTTGTATGCAATGTCTGTCTTCCCTCCTCCCTCTCCCCCTCTCTAGCATATCCATGGATTGCTAGAACATGATTAGAAATTGTGTTTCATGATGCCTCTACCAGTCTGGTGGTCTCAGTTTTGCTATGGTAAAAGCAACAACCTCCTGATTTCAGCGGCTTAAAGTATCAAAGTTTTTATTCTTGTTCTTGCCGTGCATCTAACAAGGGTCATTGGGGATTCCCTTCTGCATCACAGCCACTTTGGGTTTGGGTCCTGTGCTGAGGGGACACCCAACTCTCTGAAACATTGTCTCAGTGGGCAAGGAAAAGAAAGACTAGTCATTGCACACGGCCCTTTAACTATTCTACCAAAAGTGGCTCTTACACGTCCACTCACATTTCACTGGCCACAGAAGTTTACCTGACAACTCCTTCCTTGCAGGCCAAAGAAAACAAGGTTATTTCCTTGCTCTGATGGAAAGTTCAAAATATTTGTGGGTCACATCAATGCAACGTTGACTATCACTGTTTATCCATTTGGTCATAAAATATTAAGTTCACTGTCCTTCCTGTATGCAGAATGCACTAACCTCTTTCCCAAAGACATCTCTAGAAGGTCTGATGCAGTCACTATGTCCAAACTAAAACCCAAGACCTTCAAGTTGTGCCCAGTTCACGGGAGTGTCTTCTGGGACTTGAGACTTAAAAAAAGAAGTTTGTTGATTTATTGTGTGTGTGTGTGTGTGTGTGTGTGTGTGTGTGTGAGAGAGAGAGAGAGAGACAGAGAAAGAGAGAGAGAGAGAGAGAGAGAGAGAGAGAGAGAGAATACACAGCTGGGGAGGGGCAGAGAGAGATGGAGAGAGAGAATCCCAAGCAGGTTCTGCACTGTCAGCATAGAGCCCCATGTGGGCTCAGTCTCACAAACCGTGAGATCATGACCTGAGCCACAATCAGGAGTTGACACTTAACCACTGAGCCACGCAGGCGCCCTGGGACTTGAGACTTTTGAACACAGGAGACTCGGAATCCCTCCTCTTCTTCATAATCTCAGTATACATTGAGGGGCAGACAGGTGCAGGATGGCCACAACAAATACTCCCATCCCTGAAGGGGAAGAATGGGTACTGAATAGCAACTGTTCATTCATGGTAACCTAGAAGCCCACTAAACCCACGATCTGGTTGCTTCCCTGGAGGATGGGGCATGTTCTTCACCTGACACTCTTGGGAGTGCTTCCCCATCCGTGGTTTCTTAAGGCTCTTCCTTTTCCATTACTCTGCTTGGCCACATCTGAAGTTAGAGAAAATGCCCTCCCTGGGATGAGCAGCTTTCTCAGTGTGCTTCTGGCTTGTGGACTGCTGGGGACCAAGGGTTGGGTTTTTGTTTTTGTTTTTGGTTTTGGTCTCTAACGATCACAGCCTCTTTTAGTCCAGACTGGTTGTCGCTTTGACGGCAATACTCTTCAAAGTCAGCTCCCTGTGGATTGGATTCCACTGGAGCTGCACCTGACGATGTGTGCACAGCCATACATAGTCTCCTTCCAGACGTCACATGTGTGCTATCTGTGGCCTGTTTAGCCCCGTGTGTCTCTCGCTGTCCTCCTACTTCATCGCGTGAATCTGAGCCTATCAGGTTTCGGAAAGAGACACAGCCACACCCTCAGCCTCTTTTCTCTGGCAAATCTCGTCCCATTAAAATGAGTTGCTGGGTGCTTCCCTTTTTCATTTCATCTTTACTCCCAACCCCTTAGTGCATTTATGCCTAGCCGCTCGTGCCCCGGCTCTGAAGATCATTTCAGTGGCTGCAAACTGGCAATGCGACGATGAATTAGTCAGGGTTCTTGGTTGCCGGGAACCAAAGTTGAATCTGGCCGATCAAGCAGAAATGGCGGTTAGTAAAAGAATACTGGGTGGCTCACAGTCTGTTTGGCATGCGAGAACCAAGCTTCCAGCGAAGTTTCTGGGAATCACACCCAAATCCTTCCTGCAGAATTTAACCTGTGTGGCATAATGGTGCTGCTGTCACCCCACGGGGCGACGTGGAAGGTGCCATGAATGTCACCACCTGACCGAAAGTGGGTCTGTGCCGGGGGGGGGAGTGTTTATTTTACTTTTATTTTTAAATTTTTTTAATGTTTACTTTTGAGAGAGAGAGAGAGAGAGAGAGGTAGGGTGCAAGTGGGGGGTGGGCAGAGAGAGGGAGACACAGAATCGGAAGCAGGCTCCAGGCTCTGAGCGGTCAGCGCAGAGCCCGACATGGGGCTCGAACCCAAGAGCCTGTGAGATCATGACCTGAGCCGAAGTCGGACGCTTAACTGACTGGGCCACCCAGGTGTCCCTGTGTCAGGGTGTTTAGAATGCTGCTGCCGGGTCATCGGATGCCCCAACCACTACGACACTCAGGAGCAAAATGAATTTTGCCTGGGTCTATATCCAAAATCTATAAAGCTGAGTGGTTTACTTCGGAGTTCAAGTTCTTGAGAAGTTTTCTGGATCATGTTGCGCAGAAGTCAACCCGTAAATATGGAGATTGATGAACCATAACAAAGGTGTTCACGAATTACCGTGTAGGGGGAATAAATCACACCCACGATCTCATCTTGTTCTCAGCAGTCATACTGAAGGTTGGGTGGGTCTCTCCTAACACTGAAAAACTTCCCAAAACCCAGCATACAGGTTCTGGAATTTTATAAGAAACTATTATTTTTTAAGTTGATTTATTTATTCTTGAGAGAGAGAGAGGCGGGGGGGGGGGGAGGGGAGAGAGAATCCCAAGCAGGCTCCGCTCTGTCAGCGCAGAGCCCGACGTGGGGCTCAAACCCATGAACAGTGAGATCATAATCGGAGCCAAACTCGGTCACCCAACCAACTGAGCCACCCAGGCGCCCCATAAGACGTCCTTTATTAACTAGCTACCATTGGGCAGTTTTCAAAGGAGGGTTATTCCTCACCGGCATCCATGCCTAAGTGTGGTAGCACATTACTAATAATGACGTTCGTGTGCACAACACTGTTTTCGTATCCACTTTCTCATTCCACCTTTACTACAGCTCTTTGATGTGCTATGACTACTTTCACTTAACAGAACAGAAAAGAAGCACAGAGAGGCTTTGTGACTTGGCTCGGAGTTCAATTTTGCTACATGGCAGAGCTGAGAATTGAGTGCAAACTTTGGACCCTAAAACTCGCATTCACAGACTAGATCGCAATTATGCGTTGATGCTAGAAGGAGAGGGGGCTGAGAAGGAAGGAGACAGAGGGGGGCAAAGCTTCAGTGTATGTTTTGGTGGATGGGAGGCAGGGTCAAAGTGAAGTAGAAGGAAGAGAGATGTGGATTCTCTGTGTCAGGATGGGGTACTGAGAAATCCAAATTATCTGCATCAGAGTGCAAGTCCACAGAAGGGGGAAAAATGGATGTAGGAAGGGAAATAAAATGAATGAACATTATATACCTCATAATTAGCTGAGGACTTCTGGCTCTCTTTTCTAGAATTTCATGTGTCCGTAAAATTTGATGCACTCTAGTATTACACTCGGTCTCCTTCCTTAAAGATACTCTGGCTTTTCTTTTCAAATACAGTTTGTCCTCCCCTATAGTGTTAACGAGTTGTCTCAATATTAGCCTTGTTCAGGAGTAGCACTTGTTGGCAGTTTTAAGATTCACTCATGTCGTTACACAGTTGAAAACATGGTTTTAAAATGCAGGTTACTTCACCGTGGACACCTTGTGCCCAGCGGCTCTCGTGTTCTTGTTTTGTGGCTCCAGTCCCCAGCTGAGGGCATTGTGACTTCCCCAAACAAATACAGCAAAACTTTGATTGCGAGGAACTTGCTCTGTGAGTGTTCCATGAGACCAGCAAACATTTCTAATAAATTTTAACTTGATAAACGAGCGACGTCTTGCAATACGAGTAGTACGTGTCCCTGAATGTCACGTGATCACAACTGAGCCAGTGGTTCTTGAAATTCGCTTTGATATACGAGTGCTTTGGATTACAAGCATGTTTCCAGAACAAGTTAAGCTTGCAAACCAAGGCCTTACTGTATTTGTTTTTCAGCAAAGGTATATAAGGTTTCTGTAAAAAATGAAGTAAAAGGTGATGACAATAGTAATTTCAGTGTGAACTCATCTCTCGGATACAGTGCATGAGGAAAAGTTCAACCGTTCGAATTGATTTTCTGGGTAAAGAAAATTGGGAACTTTTTCAGTGGTCCACTTCTGGCTACTATCCCCCTTTGTCCTGACATTGACTCATCTACGGATTGTGCCCCTGCCTACGTCATCAGTTTCCGTTAGACATACATATTGAAATCACCAAGCGGACGAGAGCAGGAGCACACAACTACTAAGAAGCTAGAAGTCTAGCATGGTTTACGGGACAGCTCATGAGAGATCCTGCAGCCCTCAGGAGTGCTCACATTTCCCAGCATGGGTTGGGAGGCACAGTAGTCAGTTACTTACGCCTCCGATAAAGCGACAGCTTCTTCGTCTTCCGACAATTAGGTGTCTGCTCTTTTTCAAACCCACCCTGTTGTTAAACAAAGATGTTACTACGTATTATGGTATGATAGTTCCAATTTATCTGTCATATTATATTTCTTAATGAGATTTACTTAGACTTTGGGGTCAGATAGATTAAATTATGATTTTTAAATGCCAAATTTAATTTGGTCCTAAAAAGATTTCTTCTCTGAGAGAGAAGCTTATTATGTTTATTATGTTGACCTTTTCACTATATGTCTGTGATTTTTATTTTTGTTTATTCCATAACGAATTTCAGACTCAGGGTGTCTTGACACGTCCATCACGTATGAAGCCTGTTGACTACATTTGTGTGTGTGTGTGTGTGTGTGTGTGTGTGTCTGTTATTTCCATGGTGAGCTATGCATTCACTTCATATTCATACAGCTTTTGTTTCTTTAACTTCCCTGAAATCCCTAGTCTTATTATTGAGCCTGCCCAGGAGAGTTTTTCCCCGGTATCTATGCTTCATTTGGTTATCTTATTTACCATGATGATGCATTGTCTTTTTTATGCAGATGATATACTGATTTATCTCTTTCAGTGAACTTTTCTGCAGCAATTTCAAAGCTGTCAGACTGGCAGACTAAGATTAAAGACCAAAAAGCCCAGCATTTCCACAACAAAGTGCACACAAACACCAGAGCCAGCTAGAGATCTTTCCTTGATTTAACAATCTTTTGGTTGTGACTTCTTTTTTTTTTTTTTTTTATGGGAACAGACTCTTCTGTAGAAGAAGTGCAAAGCCAAGGTCATGCTGAAATGGACTCTAGAGGTGTTCCAGGGGGATATGATTCACCAGTTGCTTAAATGTTTCATTTAACTTCTAAGGAACATTGATCAACCATGACTATTGTTCTTTGGGACTGATTTATAAGTACAGGAATAGCCTAAGAGCATCACATTACTAGATTAAATATCAGGGGATGAGTAGGAAAAATGTTAAGAGAGAGGAAAAAAAAAACCCAGAACATTCTGAGGTGAGAAGTATTTCCATTACCATCTTCTCGACACATTGGAGTAGTAAGGGCCTGATTTTTGCCTTTTTAAAAATTCTCATTGTACCCTTTCTCTCCAGGCCATCAAAGTCATTCTTACTGCTTTAAGTGTCATCAGTATTTTCTGATGCCTAAACTTGCATTGCCATTCATGATGTGTTTTCTGAGATGCTCACTTACATAATAATATCTTATTTGAATATGTGTAGATGTCATCACTCTCTGTCATGTGACAGACGTGCTGTAAACTAGCGTGTGTTGGGTCTAGTGTTTCTCATCTCCAGTAAATTTCACATCTAGCCAACTAATTGCTGATCACAACACCTAAGAATTTTCCTTGACACTTCCCACATAAGTCACTAGTAGGCTGGTTGATTTCACGTACAAAACATTCTCCCGAATCATCTGCTTCTCTATGATTTCAGTGCTCGCCCTCTATTTTGATATATTAGCGTCTCTTATCTGGCTTATTGACTTCCCATTTCATTCCTGCCTGGCTTTAATCTCTTTGCTACATAATAACCAGAAATATATTTTGAAAGGCTAAGGCCTACTTATTATTGCCGTGAATACTACCCCGTCACTCTGTTTTTACACTCAGTATAAAAGCTAAACCCCTGCACAAAGCTAAACCCCTATTCCCAGGTCTTCCTAGTGAATCTCAGCATACAATCTATTTGTCTCTTAGTTTGCTTATCTTTAAAGTGAGGAAATTAAAGGTGAAAATACATTTCTCACGGAGTTTTCTAGAAAATCATACCAGCTAACTATGGAAGCAATTAAATCGTGTTTCAAACATAGCAAGCCCCATATAAGGATTTGCTATTGTCCTTGACTTGACCTCCCAAGCCTGGAATAATTCTGCCTCTGCTTTTCCCTTGAATCTCACCTTGTACCATTCTCCTGCTCACTGAGACCCAGCCGTGTTGCCTTTTATTTGGCGATTTATGATTTATTCAATTAATCTCATCAGCCAGATTCTTCCCTATTCTCCTGCCAGTACTCCTCAGATTAAATACCAACTAAAGAATTAAAAATTACACCCTAGAAACTAAATTCTTTCATTTGCTCTGGTTCCTACAAGTCAGTGAGTGAGACTGCCCTTGGGCCAGAACAGGGAAAGGGGTGGGAAGGACCGCCCCTCCCACTCTCTTGCTCATAGTGGCCTTAGTCCTGGTTCTATATCCAGAAAGACAAAACTGCCTGAAGTTATTGTTGCCCATCCAGCCTTGTTAGGGTGTCATCCTCAGGTCAATGTCCGAACAGAACGTAGAAAAGAAAAACAAAGAAAACCAAACAACAAAAAACCCTGGGATCTCACCCCAAAAGTTGCTTCTTCAGCCTTTGACTTTACAGTCAATTTGATTTTGCTTGCTTTTTAGATGAGAAGACTATTCTAGGTAGTTTCTTTTTATATTTTCCCGGCATTTTGAAGTGTAGTGAGCTTACTCCTTCTTAGATAATACTGGAAGTTCGTGCAACGCATTCTAAAATTCAAATACTCTAAATTATTTTATCCCGAGTTACCTGGTGGATTTCATAATTGTACAAAATATTTGTAACGCTAGTACATTTGATTCCAAAGTACTGAAAAGCCTTCAGTATCTAGAACTCCTATTTTTAGAAAACAGTCTTAGCCGTGATAACTTATACCAGATAGACCCACAAAAGTACTAGAAGAAAGTGGGCACACTGGTCAGCTTTATAGATTTTTAGAGCTTCTACTCTTCGCTTAGATATCCTGCATAACAGGAAGGTATGGTATGGCCCAAGTGTGAGCTTTCTGGGCAATCTGTAGACGAAATGTAAATATAACATTTTCCTAATATTGAAGGATAGAAATGAATAGAAACGACAATAATATTTGTTTCCTTTAATCCAATGGATTATCTTGCACATCTCTTGAAATGATGTTACTGGTTAAAAGCATACACTTTGGAGTCAGAAAAAAGTGGGTTCAAATCCTAACTTGGCATTTATTCGCTGTGTGCCCAGGGCTGAATTCCTTGCTCTAAATGTCAGTTACTTCGTCTGTAATATATGGATTGTTGTAATGATCATAGGAGATAAGATACATGCATTATATTGCACAAAACCCATCACAAGTGATTTCTCTCCCTGTACGTATCTCTATATACACACACATTAATATTTACATATTATATAATATATATAAAATCACACACAATATATTGATTGTTACAAAAGGTATCAGTCACTACTCAGAGCTGTTAAAACTTTGTGAACTGAAATTACTACATATTTAAAGTAAGAGTGATTAACACTACTGACCCCCCGTCCCTGGCAGATTGGATCTTGTCAACTCAGCCTTTTGCCACCTCCCTTTGGTTTTCCCTTCACATCACTGCGTGAGGCCTGAGATTACATTGCCCTAACATCTCTTGATTCCTAAATATTATAGGGAGCCAAAAAGGGAGGCTCTGGTCAGGTGGTTCAGCTCATCAGTGGTAATTTCTTTTGACTCCCAATCTCTCCTCAACTACTTGTGCGAATACGTGGGGTCATCAGGTAAAGTCTCTATGATCCCTGATTCCTGAAAGCAGTCACTGGCCTGCACTCCCCTTAACTCCTTCCATTGCTGTAAGTTCCATGTATTAAATCTACGTCTAACAAAAACAACCAGGGAAACACTCTGGATTTGCCAGTCTTACCCTGACTGATACATGCTCACTGAAGATTCCAGCAGACAAGAGCAAATATTGTGCTACCATCGGAGACCTTTTCTCTTTTCCCACTTTCTTTCCTTCTGGGGGAAAAAAATCTCATTTCTTATCTGAATTACGATGCATTTTTCTTTTGTATTATCTTTCCAAGACGTAACGAAACCATGTTGAGACTCTAACACGTGAAAAATTTGAATACAAGGTCATATCATTTATTTGTGTGATTATATTAGCAGTTTTGGTTATAAACTTATATGCACAAAAGGAGCCCATTTGAGGAAAAGAAAGTATGTGTAGGTTTGTTGCCGTTTGTTTTTCTGGAATGCTCTTTTGAGAAGGTTGTTTTTAAAGTAGGGATGCTATTACAATGACAGTACTTCTCAAGAAACTGTCAGTTGAAAAAATAACAGAGCGTCCTCATTCATGAAACAGTACTAAGTACTAATAAGACAGCTCTGGCTATCTGATTAACCTGCTGTAGATCTCATCACGAAGGAAAACTAATGAAATGAAAAAATGGAGCTTATTCTGGTTTAGTTTCCAAAGGATCTCTAATGGAGAATGAGAGAGAGCCCCCAGAATTGCACTCAGAAAACATGGGACAGAATATGCTATCATTTGAAAGGTTTTAATGCAAAGAATTTTAATGAGGAATATGGGTAATGAAAAAATATAATTTAATGTACGAATTAGGATCTCGAGGGGAAAGCGACTCCAAGTACCAGATTAACCTCATGACTTTCATTGCAAGCCAGGGTCACTATTCCTGGAGGAAGCCATAAAGGCAGCCCTAGGCTACAGTGAGACAAGATATCTGATTCCCCAAGAAGCCAAGACCAGGGAAATGATAATAAAGTTTCTAATGTTTATTGCCTGGGGAAAGATCTTCAAAGATGGCGTGAAGCCAAAAATAAATTACTTTTTAAACAAATCCCTGAACTTGTGCTCTCAGTGGCTTCCCTTTCGTGTCTTGTCAAATGTCTCTAGCTTGATAGCCCACTTCATATTGAGACTGGTGCATCCATAATTTACCTTAGGCCTGAGAGAGAAAATGCTTTCTCGTACTTCCCATTCAGAAATTGTCCTAAGAAACAACAGCGATACCGCTAACAAGACCTAGGCCAGAAACTAGTAATGGCAATTACTGTGCACATTTATTTCCACCTCAAAATGTCTCACTCTGGAGAAGAAAAAGGGGACAGAGTAAACTGTTTCAAAATGTAGCTGTTGTTTCTTTTTCTCTTTTTCTCTACCATATTTAGCAAAGACATAAATTGTATAACACAACATATACTGAATAAAATTCCATATACATACCACTTATTCCAGAGTGTTTTGGTAAGTCCTTTAAAACTCATTGACATTAATATGAGTCTGATATATTATATCAGATATATATATATATATATATATATATATATAGATATATATATCAGATATATAGATAGATAGATAGATAGATAGATAGAGATATCAGATATATATATTATATGTCTGATATATTATAAGAGTTTTTTTTTTGTAGTTTCAATATGTGTCCCAGGTCAAATCCGATAAACCAGAAATACAATGGATAGTTTATCACCCCATAGAATTTAAATTCATACAGAATCTTTTTGCAGGCACACCCTATAATAAGCAAAACTTACATTATTATTCACAAAGAAGTGGGGAGTTGTAATTTTAATGGATATGAAATTAGTGACCTTGTACTGTCAAGACTGTATCAGTTGCTAAAAACAACATGATACAAAACAAAACTGTGCCAATACCCTATCATCAGGATGGAGTAGGTCTTTATTTAGGAAAGAGCAAAGGGGAAGCAATTAACCGGCATATTGCAGCTGAAAATATAAAGAAGTCACACTTTTCATCTGAGCTATGTATAACTCTCTCTTATTGCAGGTGTTTTCAGAATCTCCATTGTCTTTGCTATAAATAGAATTTGATTAGATGAGACAAAAAAAAAAAAAAAAACTGTATGCAATGCCTTCTAGGTTATGAAGAAAGTATTTTCTACCAAAAAGTCTATGCTATTCAAATCAGTAATCAAGACTGCTGGGAGAATATAGGCATTTTCAAACATTCAAGGATGTATAAAATTTGGGTCCTTCCTATTAACCCTTCCTTAGAAAGCCACCTGAGGTAATAGTCTTGCAAAACGGGAGGGTAAAAGTAGCAAGAGGAAGTCAGATGACTCAGGGGATTATTGAAGGCAACAAAATTTCAGTCCGCTGTAAGTGGGCAATAGTGTGTGGGCCAAAATAACAACGCCAGGAAAACTCCATAGTACAGTGGTTCTCCTCCCTGCCCCCCCAGCAAATCAGCAGACTCGCTTCCTGCAATTTCAGCTATTCCAGGTCAACTGCAGCCCGGAAGCAGATGATCCTCCTTCTGACACACCAGCAGAAAGTCAGTCCTAGCCTAGCCATGTCACAACACCTATATCGTTTCCTCACTTAATGTTGTCACGTCGGCCTTGTATCATCTCACCTCATCGCCGGAAGAAGGGCAAGCAGACACTTTGAGAATGAGAGAGAGAGAGAGAGAGATCACATTCACACAACTTTTATTACAGTACATTGTTATGGTAACTCTATTTTATTACTAGTTATTGTTGTTCATCTCTTTCTGTGCCTAATTTATTAGTTAAACTTCATCATTCGTATGTCTGTATAGGAGAAAACGCAGTGCTTATAGAGCTCGGTACCACTTGTGGTTTGGGGCATCCACTGGGGGTCTTGGAATATATTCCCCAGGCATAAGGAGGGACTACTGTTTCAATCTAAAATTCACGTGACATCGTCCATAAAAATAAACCAGTAAATTACTTAAGTAAACATAAACAATATTAAATAAATAAATAAATAAATAAGCAACTATAAACCTCAGGATAAACTTCAATGTATCGGTTTTGATAAAATAAGCAAAAGGCTTTAGAAATGTTAGGATAGAAATTTAAAGAAAACTAAAATACAGCTTCATTTTGAGCAACTCATTGAATATCATTATGAGACAAGATTTATCCTGACCGTGTGACATTATCTTTAAAAAGTAGCCAAAGTGCTTAAGAATGGAAAATAAATTTCTTAGTTCTGGTCTGTAGTTCCCATATCATTTGTTAATTTCCAATTAAATTCCCCAAAGTCTCTTCTCCAAAGAACAATTATTTAATCTCAATTTCCCAAACTTTGATCTTCAATTCCTAAGAGAAATTCCTCCTTGGCCTCTATTTAAATAAAAAGGCAGATGCTATCCAGAGAAAACTGCCTGTATTTCCTTTCACTTATCTCAGAAAGCCTGTTCACCTCACCACCATTCATTGTTTTCTTTCTCTTCTGCTCTGTTCCTAAGACTATTATTCTTACATAAGTGCCCTGGTTGGATCTCAACCACCTGACCTCCTTCTAAACACAATTCCCTGTATTTGGGCCTCAGTCTTGGCCTGACCATCTCCTTTCCTGCCCGCTAACATGCTCCAATACTGTTTGTCCGATTTGCATTTTTCAGACGGCCTGTTTCTTGCTTTTCCCTTGTCATACCCAATCTTGTAATAAGGAAGGCACACACTTGTTGCCTATAGTTTCTTACCTTTTGAACTCATTGGATAACCTTTCAACATTTGACACTTATCTCCACTGACCTCAAGAAACTACTTTTCTATAGGGTAATAATGGCCCTACCAATACTGCACAAAAATAATTTCTCTTAGGCTTATCCTCATTTACTCCCTCAGTGCAGCAGTTTTGATCACTCAGTCATGAGTGAAATTCTCTTTCCACACTATATCACCAATTTATCCTTGTGCCTTTTTGAACATAGCTTCTTTGTTGCCATTGTTCATTCTTCTTATTCCTCTTCAACTCTATATGATGTCCCTTCATAAGTTTCTTCCCCGTAGTTTTTCCTATATCTATGTTCTCGCCTTTTCTCTCCACAAGGAGATATCTTCACTTACGCTTTTGTAGTTCTAGTGCTGCATGAGAAAGCAGAAACATATTTTAATTCACCTTATCCAGTATTTTTTTTTTTTCAACGTTTATTTATTTTTGGGACAGACAGACAGAGACAGAGCATGAACGGGGGAGGGGCAGAGAGAGAGGGAGACACAGAATCTGAAACAGGCTCCAGGCTCCGAGCCATCAGCCCAGAGCCTGACGCGGGGCTCGAACTCACGGACCGCGAGATCGTGACCTGGCTGAAGTCGGACGCTTAACCGACTGCGCCACCCAGGCGCCCCTCCTTATCCAGTATTTAACTCGTTATATTTCACCACCAAACCGCTTTCTCCTGCTGACTATTTATCTCTGTTTACTCTTCCATCAACTAAGCTTAAGACACCATGGGGGCAATTTTCTCTCCTTGGTCCTTCTCCTGCAAAACATGCATCTATTGGATTAGTCCCATTGTTCGTGTGCTCACAGCTCCTTGGGCAGTTAACTTCTGCTTTTCTTTTTGTTTAATTAAGTTTATTTATTTTTTCAGAAAGACAGAGAGAGAGAGAGAGACAGAATCCCCAGCAGGCTCTGTACTGCCAGCACAGAGCCTGATGTGGGACTCAAACTCACGAACCTTGAGATCATGACCTGAGCCAAAGCCCAAGAGTTGGACGTTTAACCAACTGCGCCACCCAGGCACCTGGGTGCCTTCTGCTTTTTATTCCCACTGCCTCCATTGCCAGCTCCCACATTGATTTTCCTTTTAAGTTAGTTTTCCACCCATAACCATCACTGAATCCTAGTTCTTAGAATATTCCAGACCGATTTAAGATATATTTCAATAGATTCAGCCTCACAATCTGACAAGTTCTGAACATAAATCATGAAGCCCATGATTTATGGAAGATCCTGGAGCTGGAAGCCAGCTTATCCTTCTGGGGTCCATTTGCACTAATATATTTTCCTCCTTTCGAGCTTTCAGAAAACTCTCAAACACACAAGGCTACATATTCAGCACCCTCTTTACCCTTTGAACCTGGCTCAATCCCCAGGATTGGTTTCAGATTAGTTAACATCTCTTTACCATCTTTCAGATTGTCAAGCATTACCCTAGTATATTTGGGATCCCACACTAACCCAAGCACACATCTGGGACACTTCTCTATTCAGCGTCCTTCAGTATATAATCTACTTCTTACCTATGCACATCCTCAGGAAAAAGACCTGTTGTAATTGGACAGTGTCTTTGAAAAGACTTCCACTCAATAGGCTTCTGATTTTAATCCATGGTATGGGTTTCCCAGTGCTGTCCGGTGTTCAGTTTAATTGCATCAGTCAGAACTATGATGCTCTGTGTCATGTCTGAGATTGCTGCATTTTTAGACCCTATCCTAACTACTCTCCTCTGACACCAGGTATTATAACTGGTTTATGTCCTTTTGTTCACACCTTACCATAGTACTACATATAGCAATAGTACTAAATATAGCCATAAATATAGTAATAAATATAAATATAGTAATAAATCTAATCCAGGAAGATTTAGATATTCTCCTCTCCCCTTCTCCCAACTGCCGTGATCCCAGAGTCCAAACAGAAATACCTACCATACTGATTCAGGTTCTCAGTACCCCTTTGCTCTCTCTACAAAGCAATTGTTGTTTAATAATCTTTATTATTTATTTATCTTTCTGTAGCAATTCTACACATCAATTTATGGCATTTCTGTAGAGTTGCTTTCTGCCCCATATGTATAAAAATTATATCCTGCATTTTCCAGTTCAAATCAAATTCCAAGAGGAAACCTAACCAGAGTTTGACTATGGGAATGAGGAAAATCACTCACTTTCTAAAGATTTTATTTCTCTGCTTTCTAATCTGATGGTTTTAATACCTCAGAAAATAGTATAATAATTTACATGAGGTTGCTCTTTGTTATGCTTCATCAAAGGTCAATTATTAAAGAATATTACTACATTAATTCTGAGTGGATGCCAACTTGTGTCATTTAAGTATAATGAATACACAATAGAATTTAATTGTGCTCAGTATCTTTCAGAAAAGTCTCAGTGGTTATTATGGCAATAAAAATATCATATTGATGTTGGTTAGGCATTAATAATTTTTATGATTCATTAAGAACACACATTTTGATATGGTATGCCCACCCTTCTCGTCCTCTCTTTTCCAATGTATTAAAATGGAAATAGTCAACATAAAGTTAATAAACACACGTAAATCTGGTCGCTACAGAAAAGTCAAGGATCTATGTAGGTAATTACCTTGATGCTCTCAATACTACAAAGACAGGAAATTCAGAAATTATGCCAAGCTTTCAATGATAAAGAATAAAAGACAATCTTATTTTAAATTATAAAGTCACCTCTAAGACATGAGGCAGAACCTTGAATCACACACCAATTACAAACTTGCCTATATTATATGCAAAATGAGCTTTCTGAAAATATATATCAGAACCTGTATAAAAAAAAGTGATACAGGGGTGCCTGGGTCGCTGAGTTGGTTGAGTGTCTGACTTCAGCTCAGGTCATGATCTTGCAGTTTTTGAGTTTGATACCCTGCATTGGTCTCCGTGCTGACAGCTCAGAGCCTGGAGCCTGCTTTGGATTCTGTGTCTCCCTCTCTCTTTGCCCCTTCCCTGCTTATGCTCTGTCTCTCTGTCTCTCACACAAAAATAAATAAGCATTAAAAAATGTAAAGAAAATAAATAAAAACTTTAAAAAAGTGATATAAATTTGATATGGGTGGTTTCAAGGTAAAGAGTAAGAACATATCATATATTTAAAAATCACTAATAAAATAAATTCATGGAAATATAAAGAAAAAAGGAAAAAATGAGACTGAATAAAGAAAAAATATAAAGGGAACACTTTTTTCTTTCATTCAACAAATATAAGCGGAACAAAAATATAGAATAGTTAACAAGACAGAGACAATTCTTACTTTGTAATATTTGCTATGTTAGTAGGTGAAGGCAAATTATAAGCTATAAAATAAACATGAAATTTCCCAGACAGTGGTAACTGATCAAAAGCAGATAAAATAGAGGGTGAATGGGCAAAGAGGGAGTCATTACTAATTGAGTGTCACATCTTTCCAGTAGGACAATGAGTGGAGAGCAAAATGCCAAGGGTCAATTCTGAGAAGATTTTAGGCAATATCAAGTGCAAAAGGCCTTCGGATGGAAATGAGAGTTGATTTCTGAAGGAGATAGAAAGAAACTAATGCATTTTAATAAAAATGAAGGAGGAAAGAATGGCATGAAATTAAATTGGAAAGGGATAATTTCATGTAGAATCTTATAGACCATGTCAGGGCGTTTCACCTTTGTTCTAATATTTTATTAAGATATTGTCTTCCTTAAGCTAAGAATAATGTTTGACTAGCCTTTGACCATCAAAGTCTATTTCTGTATAATATAAAACAAATGTGTCCTGAGAAACACAGACACCTTCGTACTCTTTACTTATTATATCTGATGGAGAAAAAATATGTACATATATACATTAATATATTTTTATTGGATTTTTTTGCATTCCATTGAGCCAAACACTGTCTAAAGTTTTTTTTTTTTTTTTTTAATTTTTTTTTCAACGTTTATTTATTTTTGGGACAGAGAGAGACAGAGCATGAATGGGGGAGGGGCAGAGAGAGGGAGACACAGAATCGGAAACAGGCTCCAGGCTCTGAGCCATCAGCCCAGAGCCTGACGCGGGGCTCGAACTCACGGACCGCGAGATCGTGACCTGGCTGAAGTCGGACGCTTAACCGACTGCGCCACCCAGGCGCCCCTAAAGTTTTAATTATACCTACATAGTACAACATTTCCTTTAGAAAACAGGTGAGGATATTTTCATAGATGGCTAACGTTATTGAACAAACCATAGTTTTTTTGTGAAATTGACTGTAGCACACTCATAACTACTTAGGTAAATCATGTTGGGGAGCCAATTGGAATGCGCCAGATTGAGATGCAGAGATTTCCATGTTCCTCCAAGATGTGACCTCAAGCACCGTCGGTGGGAAGAAAGAATAGTACTGCATGTGCCCATGCCAATCAGTGTGAATGTAACTTAATTTGTTGATCTGGACTTTTGCTTCTCAGCTGCTGAAACTTTAAGAGCATAAACACTAGGGAGTTGGATTTACAGTGCATAAAAATTCTGGTGCACCTACTGCTTCACACAATATGAGAGAATAAAATACAACAGCCACCTTTTATATGCCTGCCATTTCTTAACACCACTCCTTAGGCTGTTGCCTCCATGGCCGAGGATTTGTCTCCCTTGAGGGTTTCCTTGGCACAGCAAACAAGAGACTAAACATGTTATTTGTACCAAATATGTTGATCACAACAAAAAGGCATCTTTTTTATTATTATTATAAAGTAATATATACCTGCAAAAATAACAGTTTTAGTGTTGTTATAATATATCCCTCTGAAACGTTGGGACTCTTCCAAACTGAACAAAGAAATTCAGAGATCAATGATACTGCTCAATTTTAGCACTAAAATAAACTGGGAGCGCCTGGGTGGCCTGTTGGTTAAGCGTCGGACTTCAGCTCACGTCTGGATCTAAGAGTTTGTGAGTTTGAGCCCTATGTCTAGGCTGAGCCTCATATTCTCTATCGCTCTACCCCTCCTCTGGTCATGTTCTGTCTCTTTCTCAAAAATAAATAAATGTTAAAAAATTAAAATAGACAGAATCAGATGACTTCCTAATGTATTATTTGTTTATGTGTGTAGTCACATTCAACACCATGATTTATTAATTCACTTAGACCAAATGCAGGATGTACAGCAAGTTACCGAGGATTAGGAACTTCAGGCTCCCACGGGTCTGGTATATTTCTTCTTTTTGTGTTTTATTTACAAATAAGTTATTCAACGTTAAATACTGTATTGTGCAAATTTTAATGCAGGTATTCTAAATATCAGGTTATAGCAGCAGTGAATGATTGTTTGGGTCGTTACTTTACTTCATTCATGTTGGTCCGAAGGGGATAGGTTGTAGGAAGAAGACGCGACAGCTCAGACCTAAATAAAACAACCCGGTGGGGGGCACCTGGGTGGCGCAGTCGGTTAAGCGTCCGACTTCAGCCAGGTCACGATCTCGCGGTCCGTGAGTTCGAGCCCCGTGTCAGGCTCTGGGCTGATGGCTCAGAGCCTGGAGCCAGTTTCTGATTCTGTGTCTCCCTCTCTCTCTGCCCCTCCCCCGTTCATGCTCTGTCTCTCTCTGTCCCAAAAATAAATAAACGTTGAAACAAACAAACAAACAAAAAAAAAACACCAAACAACCCGGTGGCCTAAGAAACTAAAAGTTCATTTCTCCCTCCCACTGGACAAGTTGGGGTAGGTGTTCCGCCCTACGTCATCCTCGCTGGGGTACCCGGGCCAGGGGAGGCTCCGCCTCTACTCTGTGAGTCTATGATCTCCCTGGAAGGAGAAAGGGATCATGGGTGTTGCCCCCTGGCTTTTGAAGGTCCTGCCCGGAAGTGAGGCACGCCATTTCTGCTTTTATTCCTTGGCCAAAGCGAGCTCTCATTTCGAGAAAATGGACACTTGCAGTTTTACTCTCTGCACAGGGGGCAAAGCAGAAATCCTTGATGAGCAATGCTGACGACCACCACGATTTCTGCTTTTTCCTTGGCGAATCCCAGAAATGTGCGCAAAGTCCTATTTTCCAAGCACTTATTCGTGCTTTATCTTCCACCAACATTTTTAGCCTCATCTTCATCCTCCCTCCATACCTGGGTGTATTCATTTCAAAATTCCTATTGTGCTCTCAACGTATCACTCAGTGCATTTTATCTTCGTGATTCTTCACATACTGTTCCTTTTTCATTTTATGTCTGACATTTTCTTCTTTTCCTCTTTTTCCTGATGTTCTCAGAATCATTCTTTAAGACATATGTCAAGTTCCAGCTCTTCTGAGAATCTTCTTGACTTTCCCGGGTCAACTAAATTGCTTTCTTCTAAGGAGTCACCATGTGTGTAAAAATATAGGATTATTTTAAGTTTTTTTTTCATGGAGGGTTTAAGTCCTGTGACATCAATTAAACTATTAATATTAATCAATAATATTATAATATAGCTTTACTTGACATCATCGTTCCATTATCTATGATCAAATTATACAAAGCTCTCCACTTGTCCAAGATATTTCATTACAGGTCAAATGTTGACAAAATCCTACCCACAGGCCAAATCCCTCAAGCTTCCTGCTTAACATAAAGTCTTATTGGAACACAGACATATTTGTTTATGCATTATGTATGCCTGCTTTGGGGCTATAATAGAAAAATTGAGAAATTGCAACAGAGACTGTATTTGCCAGTAAAATATTTACTATGTAACTATAATGGACTGAATGCTTGTGTCTCTACTCCCAAATTCATATAGTGAAATCCTAGCATCCAAAATGATGGCATTAGGAGATGGGGCCTTTAGGGGGTGATTAGGTCATGGGGTCAGAGCCCTCATAAATGAGATTAGTGTTTTCTAAAAGCGACCCCAGGGAGCTTTTGCCATCTTTCTATCATGTGAGGACACAATAAGATGGCAATCTGCAACCAGGAAAAGGTCTTCACCAGAAGCTAACAATGCCAGCACTGTAGTCTTGAACTTCCACCTCCAGATGTGAGAAAAAAATATTTTTGCTAATTACAAGACATCCAGTCTATGGCATTTTGTTATAGCAGCCTAAGCAAACTCTTAGGGACACTGCTGCTTTACCAGAAGCCTGCAGACTCCTAACCTAAGTGAAATGTGATCTTCACAGTATATGAAAGAAGGGAAGAAATTCAACATTTGCTAAACAACTTTTTCTATTAGACATCGTGTTGTATGCTTTATCACACCCAAGTTGTATGTTGCCTGAGCTATACAACCACCTCCTTGATTTTTCTGCTTCAAGCCTCTTCAGGCTTCATTTGAAAGATTAACCTTGCCATTCAATCTCTCTCCTATCTTAAAAGGCAACCTTACATGGTAACCTCATTTTAAAAAAAAAATCAGTCTTCTCATGCAAAAACCGTTGCAATAATGCCAACCCAATACATTAGATATATATTTCTTTTCTTTTTCTTTTTTCTCTTTTAACCTAACATGACATCCCGCACTGTAATCAACTGGATGGTAAGATATTGGTCAAAAACAATGAATGGTCTCCAGGATCGTGTTTCTTCTGTTGTTCTATTCAACCTCGATTTTGTGTTGCATCAGTGTTCCTTTATCTACTCCTTACCTTGCCTTCAAGTTTGTAATACAGCTAATATTTTCTCCTAAATGTTTCTTGATGCCAAAGGTACAGATGTGAATTTCTATAAAGCTATTTATATCTCATGAAAATGATCACATCTTGCTCATTAATAGAGTGATTTGTATAATTGCTAGTTTCCTTTATGGATTCGTTTGGTCAAATGTACCAGTTCTGGATTTTTAGCCCAATAGACCAGGGTTCATATTCCAACTTATTCCCTTACTCCCCATTCCCTTATGAACTAGGGCAAATCATCTTATTGTGAGCAGTTTCTTCATTTGTATAACTGGAGTTATAGTACTTTATAAGAATATAATAAAGACATATATAGAACACATATCTTTTACATACCCAATACATCTATCATGTATCTATCTCTATTATAATATTTCTATTATCTATCTATCCATCTATCTTCTATATTTCCATCTGAGTTTAGAACAAAGCAAAATGACTTGATGCATAAAAGATAGCTGTCTCTGGAATAGGAGTAATGTGAATATTGAGTCATAAACTTTACAAATTAAATGTGCTGCTTCTTGCCCCGAAGCTCACAAATAATGAGAATATTATTAAAAGATGACTATAAAAGAGAACATAGATATGAGTCTGTTATTTCCGAAATGGATATTTTTTCCTAGTGGCGTTTGTTTGGAAATTGATCTTTATTAACCCAACCTATGTAAGTGTATATTCTTTATAGTGTTGAAAAGAGAATGAAAAGACGGAACTAACAGAGATATAGAATGATTACGAAGCCAGTTCAGTTCCATCGTTGAGTGCAGATTAACCATTTTGGTTATTGGCCAGTGTAGCTTCCATGGTCAGCCAGCTCAAAAACAAATATGTACACTGAGGTCTTGATCCTTTGCTATGTTAATAATGTTGAGTTTCCTTAGAGGATTGGTTGACTTAATATCTTAGCAACTAAAAAGATATTTCAGCTTTGATAAGAAGGTTCAAAGGGCAAGAAAGAAATGAGAGTTGATTACTTTATCCCAGAGATTACTAACTAGAAACGAAACTCACGCAAGTACTACTTACTTCGCTGATAAGATTAAAAAAAGAAAAAAAAAAAAAGAAAAAGAAAAAAAAAGCTTTGATTAGAATATTGTTAGGTAATACATTGCTGATTGAATCATGTAAGTTAAAATAAAGAGCTGAGACTAACAAGCTCAAATATCTATGTAATGGGTATGACACTCTAAATGACAAGAATTTTTAGGTAACGAACTTGAATTATAGTTGAGTGAAAAAAGTTAAATCTTTTACCAAACGTTCCGTTAATGAAGTCATATTGTTTCTCGATTTCCACATGCAAGTTTCAAAAGTTGAACATGACATTTTTAACTTCTCCTTCACCATAATACTTGTAGGGAATTGCTTTTTAAAATTTCAATGTAAAAGCATTGATTTTGTATTTAGTTGTGCTTTTTTTTTTCTCTTGATAGCTTTTCCTTTGTTAGACTTTAAGTCTACAATTTGCAAAATCAATAAAAACACAGCTTTCCCCAAGAAAGAAAAGCCCTCCAGAGGTTTACCTGAGAGTGTCTCGGGCATGATTTCTGTGACCTTGAACTATTTGTAAAGTACCAGTGGTGACTTTTCAGAGTGTCACATCAAAATTGGTTTTCCGTCTCCAAGGAAGGTTCAGCATGTAATGTCAGTAACAGCTGGGGTAAAGGCAACAATTATATGTCAGCTCTGCTTTCTTTTCAAAGAGAGCATTTTCCCAGGCTGACACATTGCTGGGGAGAAAAAGGACACACACAAAAGTTTGTTTTCATTTTCAATTATTTTTGGAGATATGAAGCCCGTGACGTGCCAATAATAGTAACCAAACAAAAATTGACATTGGTGACCATAAGATGTAGAAGCTACAGCGGTTAGTACACATTCGGGTTGGCCTCTTTCCATTTTATGAGTTTGGAGGAGAGGAAGGGAATAAATCCAGAAAGCCATACCCATTTAATAAGATTTTTTTAGCTATAAAAATACACACACCCCTACGCCTTTGAAACTCCCACCGTTTAAGGAATATAGAAATAATTGCTCAGCATGAAATCATTGCAAAACAGTTTAAGATTGACTTAAGCAAGTATCCTCACCCTTTATGAAGCCTAAGGCAATGCCATTGTTCACACATTATAGGCCCTTATTTGTGCTGTTTGAGAACTAGCGGTAGAAAGATCACTGTGAAAGGAAAATGCAGAAACTCAGCTACAACTAATTAATGTTTAATCTACACTTTATAAAATGTAAAAAAAGAAAACTGTTTCATTTATTGAAAACAGTTGTGTGGGCTCACTGGCAGGAGGAACTGCTATGTTATGTTATGAAATCATCAGAGGGAAAACCCTCTAATGCGCTTTTCATAACACTTAAAGGAGGTATTCTAATATCACGGAAACCTTGGGGGAAGGTTGCAGACAAAAAGCAACATAATTAAATTTCAGTTAAAGGCCTGCCAGAAAGGGATTAAATCAATGGTCCTCTTATTCTTGGTAAACTTGACTGTGGGGGCTCACCCAACAGGGTAAACACCAATCAGGACATGCTGTCTTGATTGAGGTTTTGCTTGATCAGGATTTGCAACTATTTCTTTTCAAAACTTCGTATAGATTTTTTAAAGGTAAGGGTCAAATGCTGTTGTGGTACTGATGAAAACGCAATGACATCTTAGCCGAATGTCGTTGATTTGAATGGGCGTTGTCTTCTATGTCGGAAAAAGAAGCTGCTGGAGAGAAGAAGAAAACATTTACATTCTGATCATCCTTGGTTTATGACTTATTTCAGGCTGTCATTTATACTGGGCCACATCCAGGTTTGTTTGTTCGTTGGGTCTGAATATTTTCCCTTTTAGAACTTTGCCCCAAGCATTAATTCCGTCTTCTCAAATAATTTTAGAGAGAAATAGGTGAGCTTTACACCCACTGAGGTGCCCGGTAGGAGACCCGAGTAAGCATGAGCAAATAAACATGTTTACCAAGCTCATGTGTTGAAAGACCGGTAGGACAAGATGGCTACCGATCCTTCCTCTCCTTCCATACATTGGAAAACAAACAAACAACAAACACCATGAACCCGGAGGGCATTATGCTAAGGGAAATAAACCAGTATGCAAAGATGATTACTGCATGATTCCAGTCATATGAGGTGTCGAAAAGAGCCAATCTCATAGAAACAGAAAGTAGAATAGTTGTTGCCAGGGGCAAGGGGGGGGAGGCATGGAGAGGGGGTAAATGGGCTGTTCAAAGCACATAGAGTTTCTGTTATGCAAGATGAATACATGCTGGCCCTCTGCCATACAGCACGGTGGCTTTACTGAACAATACTGTGTTGTTCACTTAAATTTTTGTGAAGAAGGTGGACCTCATATTAAGGGTTCTTCCCACAATTAAAAAAAAAAAAAGAAGTGGGAAAAGAAAAGAACCAAGTTCTCCCTGACCACGCATGACGAAGGAAACAGTGGCGTTGTTTGGATGGTCCACAAGCCATTGAAATGAGGCCCGTAAACAATTGAGGTACTATAGGTGGGTGGAAAGGGAAGGGTTAATAGGACACAATCATTAAAAAAAAAAAAACCTACCATGTTTATTTGGATAGAGCATTTGAAGAGAAAACTAGTTGGAAAGTTTTTCTTTGCTTGCCTAAAGCCACGGAGCTCTAAAAATTCTGCCATTTCAGCTGCAGACAGGAATTCATGGAAATTTTGAGCCAGACATTTTTCCTGAGGGCATTCACAAAACATCCCCAGCAGTGCACACATTTAAAGACATTTGAGCAAAAGGAAAGAGAAATAAACGTCGCTACACATTGCAAACACGGCTGATGAAGTCTATGTGCCTTCAAAATTTAACTTGGGAGCATTTTAGCTATCGACCCCAAGAATGCTTGAAATAATGTATCAGCTCTGAGACGAGAAAAAGTCTGGACATTAAGGGAGGAGATTGAATCAATGAGGGATACAGAGGCAGATGGGAGGGGGCCAGAACCAGATGAGAACAGAAAAGGGCTGGTCTGGGCCCAAATCCTTCATTACACTTAGCTAAAGACATTACCGATATTCCAGTGATGGGCTTGATATTTAATCTCAGGCACAGGAAGTAGGAATATGCATGCAGTGTGCATTATTAAATACCATATATATGTATATATACACACACACACAAGTAATACTAAGATATGTATATCTTAGTGCTTTACATGTTTTACATTGTACATATATACTCATAAATTTATCGTTAATTAAAAGTTTTATCCTGTTCCATGAATTTTTTTTTATTTAAAAAAATTTTTTTTAACGTTTATTCATTTTTGAGACAGAGAGAGACAGAGCATGAACAGGGGAAGGTCAGAGAGAGAGGGAGACACAGACTCTAAAACAGGCTCCAGGCTCTGAGCTGTCAGCACAGAGCCTGACTCGGGGCTCGAACTCACGGACCGCGAGATCATGACCTGAGCCGAAGTCGGATGCCCAACTGACTGAGCCACCCAGGCACCCCTCCATGAATTATTTTATATTACAAAAATTGTCCAGATATTTTTAATGGAATATTTCTTGAACTTTACCTGTAATCACAGTGCACAGACCAAAAGTACATAACCCAGGTAAACCTAGCTCTTCAAAAGGGTTGCCCACAGTGAGTGCCCTTGACAGTGAAGTATGGTTTTCCAACTGCCTGTAGACACTGCTTTTGTGTTTCTGCATGACATAGGGAGCCAATGCTGATATTCACAACCCACCTGACTCCTTTGCTCTAAGCTCTGTGCATGTGCCCGTAACAATCCCCAAAGAACGATTCCCTCTAGTTTACTTAAATTAGTTAAAATCTAAAGCAATACAGGAAATGTTAGAAAATGACATTAGTTCTAACCTTTTACCTTTCTTTCTCTCTCTTTCTTTCTTCCTTCCTTCCCTACCCCTTCTTTTCTTTCTCTTCCTTCCTTTCCTTCCTTCCTCCCTTCCTTCCTCCTTCTCTCTTCCTTCCTTCCCTTCCTTCCTTCTTTCTTTCTTTCTTTCTTTCTTTCTTTCTTTCTTTCTTTCTTTCTTTCTTTCTTTCCCTCCCTCCCTTCTTCGTGTCTGTCTTTCATAGAAAACAAAAGGAGCAAGGGCATACTATATAGAAAAGGAGAAAGATAACTTTAGATGAGTTATTAAGGCCACTGACCCAATACGCCAAGAAGTGACACCACAGCTCATTTGAGATCCAAGAGACTTGACATAAATTAATTTGCGTGTCATGGAACAGTAAAATCTCAGACATTTTGTAACAATTATATTGCCGCAGAAATGAAGGCCAGGGTTTGTATTTCATTGCCTGCCTGCTCAGGTCTAGAGGCAATTTAAAGTAGCATCAGACTTTTACATTTTCATGGAACCTGACACTAATTCTCTAAATAATCCACTAAGCTGCGTTATGCACTTGCTGCGTGGCGACCATCACCCTGAGTGTCTCACATCTGTTGTGTCTTATCTTCGCAATGACGCTATAACGTAAGAAGTATTTGCTTCTTCATTTTGAAGATGAAGCAACTGAAGGTCTGCTAGGTTACGTAAATTGTCACAAAGCTACTAACCGGTGGGGGTCAGAACCAAACATGCCTGTCTGACTCCAGAGTCTGGGCTGTTAAATCTCTATCACTTGCTTTCCTTTTGTACAGCAATGTTATAAAATTTAAATAAGGGGCACAAAGCACATTTTCCAAATGATGGATGTGACCGTGTGTGCCCTCCATGATGATGGACCGCGGAAAAAACATTCCTCTAGAGTTTCATGAAATGTGGGTGACAGTAAAGATATTTTAGTTCCAGGTTTGATTCAACAACAAATCAGGGGAATTATTTCAGAACTAAGCCCGTTAAACAGCCTTAAAGCAATTGCAACCATATCCTCAGAAGTAGTTTTTGCCAAGTGCGTTGGGATGACTTTGGAGTCCGACCCTTTCGGATTCTAGAAGGAACAGATCATCTTGATATTTACTGAAGATCAACAATGCACAGGTGTGTGTTAGATTCTTAAAAATTAAAAAAAATCACAAAAAATGAACATTTGATGAAGGATTTCTGTCTTGAATATTAGAGGAACACTTCACCTCAGTAGTAAGGCAAACTATCCAATACATGTTCAGTTATTTAAACCGATACTTTGCCAAAGAGATTACACGAATGCCAAATACACACATGACAAGATCTTCTACATCTCTAGTGATAGGAATGATTAAAACCAAAATCAGAGAACACTGCACCCCCAAACTAGCTTTTTTAAAAAACCAAATGTTGAGAATGTGAGCACTTAAAAATAAGACTCTTACATTGCTAGTGGAAATTCCAAATGACAGCTCCACCTTAAAAACAATTCTTTTGTTACTTATAAATGTAAACACTTTTATCATGGAACCCAGTATCCCTGCTTACAATTATTTAACCAAGAGAAATGAAGGCACTTCTATAGGAAGACAGAACATAATGCTCTTCATAATAACTTCAAACTGGAAACAACGTGCAGCTATCGAGATTTAACAGGTACATAAATTGTGGTATATCCATACAATAGGATACTTGGCAATAAATAAACACCAAACAGATCAGTAATTAGATAGAGAAACCACTGCTATATACAACCACAATCACGAAAGCATTATGGCAGATGTCAGAAACCAGACGCAGTAAATTCTATAGTAAATGATTCCATTGAAATGAAATTCTAGAACAGACAGAACTCCAGTGACGGAAAAGCAGAACAGCAGTCACCAGGGGCTGGGCGTGGGGAGAGGGGGTCCCCTGGGGCTGGGCGTGGGGAGAGGGGATCCACGGCACAGGGGCAAGAAGGCAATTTGGGGATGAAGGAAACGATCTCTACTAGAATTGTAGTGATGATTATGTGACACTATATGTTAGTTAAGACTCATCAATTATACGTGCAAAATGGGTAAATTTTGTTGTCAATATTTTACTTCAGTAAAGCTGCTTTAGAAAAAAATCTCATTGTTCTACCACAGTATCCCAGTAATAAAGTCAGCAGCAATTCAGTTTTAAAGAAAAAAATGAAGGAAGTAGATCGAGTAAACTCATGCAATCAAGAAGTGACGGAATAAGCACAGGAACCAGGTATTTGGAATAGCAAATTGAAAGCTCTTTCAATTACCCCGTGGTTCTCAGCATCCTTATTTCCTTATCTTTGGCCATGCGTAGCATGGAAACTGACTCTTGGGACCACTGCTCATTCCTGCTGTAGACTCACAGTTACCTGATCTGAAGCAGAAGAATAGTGTTTATTACAATAATTGTGTTAATTGTGTTACTACCAATAAAATTAATTGATAACACCAACTCTTATCTGTAGCATTATCATCATTTGGTGTCTTCAACTGTAGTTTTCCCTAATCATAATGAACGAGGGAGGAATGACAACGTTTTTAATTTTATTTTTAACATAGGATCATTTGTTTTAAAAGAATATACTATCACATAATTACACTTCTTAAACAAGTAATCAGTGGCAAACTGGGTAAGGGAGTGGATAATGCCATACATAGGAAACTCACAGGTTTAATTGAGAATCCAGGAACCATGTTTTTAGAATAAAAAAACATAATAATAATTTTCATGCTGTTCATTGGTACCAACGGGAAATCACGGGTATTTCTTTGAGGCTTTTATTGAGGGCGAGGTGTGCAACAAGAAAGAAAAACAAACTCCGAAGTTATGGGGGATCTGAAACACCTGACTAAAATAGTTTTGTCTTTCCAAGTTTCCGCAGTCACTTGAAGAAAGATCCACAACCCACATGTGTACAGCCAGTTCCATGACTGAATGATGGGGCTGCTCTAGGAATAAGTCAAAGTAGAGTGATAGAGCTCGAGAGAGAATTCAGAAATATGTTTTTTTAATGTGTCAAACAAGAGGGAACAGTGAGGGCCTGACTTGACTTGGGATGTGTCAGGCTAAAAAGAAATGTAAATATGTACCTTACCAGTTCTTTATGTGCAGAAATCTGTAATATAAAATGTAGCTGGGCTCCATGAATGAATCAAATAAATAGCTTCTACTATAAAATGTATTAGTTAATGAAATTAGCTTATGACATTGTTATGCAATTGTTTGCTACATATTCCTCTAGAGCTTTTTAATCAAATGTATCCATTCTGCATCTGTAGTGTTAAAGGAATACTTCCAAGGAGAAAACCATACCGTCTACTGTAAACCTCATTAATTTCTCTTTCCATTTTTTTTTTGCATGTTTCAGTAAAACTCCTTACTAAGAATAAATTTTTTCTTTGCACACTGATTTGACAAAACACAAATCATATAGTGAATGACTAAATACATGTATGCATCTAAGCAAAACTAAATTATGTACCCCACAGAACTTCTATCAGAACCCGTGATTGCAAATTAAATGAATTATTATCCTACATTTACAGTTTGATTTTTATATATGGCAAAGAGCGGCCACAATTTCCATGATATACCTCTAACTTATTCAACTATTATTAAAAGACTGAAAATTAACTTCACATTAGAAATAATGACAATAGGGAATGTTCAATGAAAATTTAGTTTGTACCAGAGAATCTTCTCAGGGCTTCATCTATATTAACTTAATCAGTTCTCACAACAGACCTATAATGTAGGTTAGTATAATTGTCTCCACTTTATCGATGAGAAAACGGAGACATGGAACTTAAGGCATGGAACAGGAGCAATGGCAGAGCTGGTCATGAACTCAGGCAGCACAGTGTTAGAATCCTTGGTCTTAGGCACTACTTTCTATCGCCTTCAAAACAAAAACAAAAACAAAAACAAAACAGAGCTGAAGACATTCTTTCTTATGTACAGCTATTTTACAAGTTCAGTAAGTATTGCTTAACTAAAAATCAATGTATATTCTTAGTTTCCATCAGACCTCAAAATGAATATAATTGGTTGCTGAGGCTCTCACTAAGCAAAAGTGTGTTACTGTGGCAAGTTGCAGGTATCTGTGCAGAGTCTTTGGAATATTTGGGTTTGGACCCAATTCAAAAGTTCATGGCTCCACTTGGTAAGGACAGGCATATAAGGCTCATTTCCTGGGGCACCTGGATGGCTCAGTCAGTTAAGCGTCCAACTTTGGCTCAGGTCATGATCTTGTGGCTTGTGGGTTCAAGCCTGGCATCGGGCTCTGTGCTGATAGCTCGGAGCCTGAAGCCTGATTCAGATTCTGTGTCTCTTCTCTCTGCCCTCCCCCACTTGCACTCTCTCTCTGTCTCTCTCTCAAAAATAAATAAAAAAAATTAAGGCTCACCTCCTGACTGGCCTCCTGGTTCCATTTCAAAACCCCTTGACAAAGCGACTCCATTTTATTTCATCTTTCTCAGTGGCAAGACTATGGTTTGCCAACAGTCTGTCATTTGTTGTTCCCTTCCCCCCGCCCCCCTTTTCCCCACGTTGTATATTTGCATACACTCCATCTAAAGAAGAGTTTTCTCCACCCACTCCATCCCCAGCAGCCACTTGCGAGCGATATGTTTTGGGATTTGCTTGGACATGTTCCAAGCTAATTGGAGTTTTCATTGTTGTTGTTTGTTTCTTTTCTTAGATCTGCTTTTTTGTCTGAGTTTGATGATGCTTTTCTTACACCTATTTAAATTAGAGAAATAGCTCCCTGTGAAAAAACCATCATGTGAAACCTTGCTTCTCATCTGCTGTCATGGAGATAGTACGAATTCTGTGAAATGGCTTCTTTGTCCTCCCATTAAACCTCATTTCCTTCCCCTTCCTTCGTTTTTTAGAACCAGCCACCTCACTGGGAAGCTAGTATTTTTGCAGATATATTGCACTTTGCTCCTCTGCTTCTTAGCACTGTGCTTCCTCTTTCTGTGCTCAGATCCACCAGGACGGAGTCTTCTCCACTGGTGTATTAGCCGCACTGCTTCCTGGGTACCAGCTTCATCCGTATCTTTCCCCGGTAGCCACTCCATCTGTTTTGGGGTCTGGCTTCCCAGCTGTCTCCTTGTGTCACTGAAAATGAACTTTTCTTTTGTATTTGCTGTTTTCTCAATGACCTCCAAGACGAGCTAGTGGAACACTAAATGTTTACCTTTATGTTCAAACTGAAAACAACTCTTTCTAATTCCTTAATTAAATGTGCCAATGTTAACTGATTATGCTCCCGTGTTTTAGAATACCCTAAAAATAAGCGTTAGCTACATACCTTCAAATCAATGGCATGGAGTATTTTGTATAAGAAATCTGTCGGGATGGATGCATCTATGTGAATATCATTTTAATATCCTCATATGTTTATTCCATATGTTATCACAAAGTAACATAATGATACGAATGTTCCTATAACCTTCAAGGATGCATCTTTGTGGTACTATATGATAATGGGTCAGGTATTTTGATAAGATCATTAAAATATTCAAGCATAAAACTCACTCCTTAAGGTATTCTTCAACATATTATTAACCAGAAGAAAAAAGAAAGAAAGAAAGAAACACAAGGTTTCAGACGAGCCACTGTTCACATTATCTTTCAAAAGCAGAAGGATGGAGTTGACTTAAAGAATCAAAACCCATCACTAGTATCCATCACTGTCAAATTTATGGTCAACTTGTCCTTCACAGGAGTAGGTCACAATGCATTCCTAGATCTTTGATAGGTTTCACTCTACCTCCATAACAATTAACATGCCTTTTCAACGAGTATGATTTAAAACGATGAGAATGGTCTTACGTGATGTACGTTGTTGCTGTTATTAAAAATGAACAAATGAATGGATGAATATATGAAAGTGGCAAAAAGAGAAAATTTTTCGAAGCTAAGCACAACTTGGACATAGAATCTAGAAGTCATAATAAATAGAATGGGGCACATGGTAGACATGAAACTGAATTGGGATCAAGATAAAAAAGCATGAGTCTCATCTCTCCAATGCTTGGAGACTAAACAGGGGCATAGATCTTCAAAGGACCCTATAGATTGGGGATTTTTTAAATGTCTGTTTATTTTGAGAGAGATAGAGAGCATGTGCACAAGCACGCAGGAGAGGGTCAGAGAGGAGAGAGAGAATCTCAAGCAAGTTCCAGGCTGTGAGCTCAGAGGCAGGCACAGGGCTTGAATCCATGGACTGGACCTTGAGATCATGACCTGAGCTGAAATCAAGAGTCTGACATTCAACTGACTGAACCACCCAGGCGCCCCAGAGATTATGATTATTGTTATTTTGGTTTTTGTTTTTTAAATCTTGACTAGGCGGAACTTGAGGAGGTCCCACAGGGATTCCTCAGGGATCATGAAGCAGACAGAGGGGACATATGGGCAGACGTTTTCACCAGAGAGGTTTCCAGAAAAAAGTCATTTTTAAAATATCACCTATACTGTGCAAATCTGTAAAATTATGCTTAAAGAAAGGGACACGAGGATTAAAAATGTTTGGATAGAATTTTTTTCTATAGCCTTAATTAAACTTCCAGAATATGCAATGTGGCCAGCAACATTGCACTTAAGCTGTGTTGGGTAGATATGGAGCTTAAAGATCTCCATTAGCTTTGCTTGGTCATTGCTGACACAGCATTCCATGTAGGAGAGTTACTGGGCTGGTCCCAGTGAGAACACATGTTTCCTCCTCAGTGCCTCATACCTTTTGCCACATAAGTGTTACCCTCTTGTCTTCAGACATGATTTCAGAGTAATAGTGGACTCAAATGAAAAGTTCAGTGGGAATAGTGCTTCATGGAAATTAACCACGGAACCTCATTCCTTTTGCTTTTTAAAAATTTTTAATTGTCTCTACCTCTTTCCTCTACGGCCCGTCTCAAATCTGAAGATAATAAATCCTCAACAGAATTTAGGCCTGGAAACAAACTGTGCCTTCTGACATGGAACGATGATCATGATAAATTGCAACAAGTAGTAAAAATGCTCCATGTACAGAAAAGAACTGTGCCCAACAGCTAGTAACAGAAACCTAGAAGCTAGGTATTTAATTAAATTCAGTTTTAATTTTATTTAATGAGTGTATTCGCCAGTGTTCTCCAGAGAAACATAATCAATAGGATGGATGGATAGATATAGACATAGATAGATATAGATGCAGATATAGAGATAAAGATAGATGTGCAGATATAGATATAAGTATAGATATAGAGAGAGTCACCCAGAAGGGAGTTGCTGTTTGAGTCTGGAGAAAGTCTTCTGGTGGAATTCCTTCTTTTCCTGGGAAAGTGGTTTTCGATTGAGGCCTTCAACTACTTGGAGGAGGTCCACCTACATTATGGAGGGCAATCTGCTTTACTCAAAGTCTACTGATTTAAACATTAATCTTACCTAAAATAATACTTTTGCGGGGAGCCTGGGTGGCTCAGTCAGTTGAGCATCCAACTTCGGCTCAGGTCATGATCTCACAGTTGACGAGTTCGAGCCCCGTGTCGGGCTCTGTGGTGACAGCTCAGAGCTTGGAGCCTGCTTCAGATTCTGTGTCTCCCTCTCTCTCTGCCCCTCCCCTGCTCATGCCATCTCTCTCTGTCTCCCAAAAATAAATAAATGTAAAAAAAATAAATAAAATAAAATAAAATAAAATAAAATAAAATAAAATAATACTTTTGCAAAAGCATTTAGAATAATCTTGGACCAAATATCTAGGTATCATGGACTAGCCAAGTTGACACACAAACTTAGCTATCACCAGTGGGCAATCAATGATTATGACGACAGCTATGTGCTGTCATTGTGGACCTAGAGTTTTTTCAGTATTGCTGCTTCATTGTATTTAGCGCAAGACTTTCATCTTCCAGGTTGCCTCATGGTCACAAGAAGGCTGCTAATGTTCAGGCAACATAGCTGTGATTCCAGCAAGGAAGAAGGAGTAAAGACAAAATGGTTGCATTAATGCCACACTCACAAACTCCATGGCATTCCATTGCCCATATCCGTTTCATATGGTTACCTTTATCTGCAGAATAGATTGGAAAACAGTTTTCAGTGAGCATAATTCAACTCCCAACAAAACCGTGATTCTGTTAGCACAAAAAAAGGGGGGAGCACGTATGTTGGATAAGCAACTAGTAGCCTTTGCCACAGCAGTTGTCATTTAAAGGGCACTTGTTGTGTGCCAGGTCCTGTGCTGAACACTTTGTACACATTATCTCGTGGACTCTCACAAAAGCCCTCTGAAATAGAAATAATTATAATTATCCTCACTTCAAGGGAGAAAAACATAGGCTTGAAAGCTTTAAGCAACTGGGTCCAGGTCAAACATATACGTAGAGATACCTGGAAATTGACTGTGGCCCCTTCTGAGCTCTGTTTGTCCTCAGTCAATTGATGATTTCTGTTCACCCGCTGTGGTTTTGAGTACTCGGCATCATGTGCCTTTGTTCTTAAACTCAAAACCACAAGGTCGCAAGAATCCTCTTACAGCTTCTAATTGCATATAAAATATTAACTTGAGCAACTGTGCTCCTAATATTCACTTACATTAAGCATATTTCTGTTCCTTATCTCAGATTATTCAAACTGAATGAAAAACCGTTCACGGGTGCCACTGGTGTAATCCTTTAAAAAATCAAATAGATGTTTGAGATATAGTTTCTCAGCAGGGAACCCACCCACCTGACCTTCCATTTCCAAACTACACGCAAGCAAGTGCTCATTTCGTGTTTGTGTGGGTAAGCCATACTTTCCCGAGCTATTCAAGACACTGGGAAAATCAATGTCTCTGCTTCCAATCATAAAGTTGTTACCCTGAAGCCGTTCTTTGTTTTTGTCTTTGCTTCTGTCTTCAGCCCAACGAATTCTCTCTGCCCCCTCGCAGTATCCTTTATGCCCAAACCTGGGGTGGCTTCTTCCTTTTTGTGATAATGGGTGAGTGAAAATGGTAGATCCTCATGATGTACTTCAACTCATTGGTCCCTGAAGGCCCAGGGTGAAGTTCCTATATCCATCCCAGAGGACCAGTTGGCCGCTGCTGTTGTCTTTTGAAATGGATAGCAGATGTTATTATTTTAGTTAAACTTGTTGCAGATTTTGTTTTTCTACTTGACTGACACTGTGACCTTGATTCTTCTTCCATTAATGCTACTGATCCTAACTTGATTTTGCTGCTTTGCTGCCACCAGAGTCTGACGGCTAAAGTTGTCTAAGGAAGAAGAATTCCAACCACGACGTTCTAACAGATAGGCATCAATTTTGTGGCCTCCTGAAAATCAATTGTGTCCAAGGACATAAAATTAATTCCCCATTGGTTTGTCCCAGAAGCCTACGAGACTTTCTTAATTAACCTCTAAATGGATGCTGGAAAGTGGCTGTGTCCTAGACTGGTCCTTTACTCATATTGAGCTCCTGTCTTCCTCGATGACCTGTGTCTGCCTTTAACACAGAACAAACCTTCCTCTCAGATGGTCAGTGTAAGGCCCACACTTGTTATGCCACACCACCAGCAACACAACCCTCCCCACACGTGAAGAGTTTAATAGTCATCATTGATCTTCCTATCTCAGTGGTGGAAAGACGGCAGAGGTGACAAATATCTGAGGTCACAAATTTTTTTCCACGTGTTCAAGCCACCACAGCTTCCAAGGGAGATATGCAGGGGAGATGCTTCCAGTTAAATTCACACTTTCCTTAAATATTGGAGGACTTGTCTTCAAATTTCTCCCTTGGACCTTTGACCTTCGCACATGGGGCTAAAACAAGTATAGGAAACAAGGACTTTGTTCACTTCTAACTTGACCTCTTTTTATTTTAGCAGCTACTATCTTATATCAGAGAGAGAGACAGAGGCATGAATCTAAGGACAACCTGATCAAAGCACTTGTCCAAAGAAGAACTTCCCTGGCCAGCCTACCCCAGAATTTTTCTGTAGCAGACAGGTCGTCTTAAATGACAGACTGAATAAGTCCAATTTTCCAACACAAGCTGCACAGAGAGAATCAAAAAGAGATAGGGAAAAATATAATAAGAGAGGAAAACAGCACTGGAAGTATTGGAGTAGCCATTTTCCTGACCCCCCACAGGGATCCTTTTTCTTAGCATCTTGGTCTGATAATAACTGCATGCCCCTGTACTTGACATACATATGTCACTCGAATGCTAAGGACCAGAATAGGTGTGGTGGGTGAGGAAGGGAGTGGCTAAATGTGTCTCTTCTCCATCAGTGGATGGTACTTTTTGGGTCATGGAACCCTAAAGCAAATACAACGTTAGCTTAGTCCCCAGAAAAATGCCTTCCTGCATTCCAACAACAACTTTGTCTTTTATTTTAGACAGCCAATAAATCCAAGGTCACTCATAGACTTTTAATTGAGAATTTTTGCCCTGGGATTTAGAATCTAACAATAAGATATATCTGCTCTCTGCCCCCAGCTCTCTTGTCTGCTTAAACCAACACAGCAATTTGTCCCCCAAACCCTATCCAAGACGGATGGAGTTGATAGCATCCCACTAAATTTATCGTTTCAATGGAAGGTATTACTAGGTCTGGATGATGGACTCAGTTATGATCTCGTTTAGCCAGCAACATTTTAATAAACTATAAGGGACATATGGGATTGCTATGACAAAGACATCCAGGGCACAGACACTCAAGTCCATCTGTTTGGAAACCCACAGAATCCCGAAGATTAAAAAAAAAAGTTACAGGGAGAGATCTTTGCCACAGAGCTCTAGCTGAAGGCTGGTTATAGAAGACCAAGTGTTGAATCTGGCTTTTGTTTATGATTTATGTCCTTTTGCAATTTCTTTCTGGGACTCTTTCTTTTCGTATGTAATGTGAGGATAATTCTTAGTCCAGAAAATTGGTGTCATGACCAAACAAGATAACATAGTTGGTATACAAGGGGCACATCGCAACTGGATGAACTAATGTTTAAGAGCATATACGGTGTGCTCATACTTTGTATGCATTTTGTAAATGTTTAGAATGCTGTATGTTTACATGTTTAGTGTATGTCTAAATGTTTAGAGTACTGTATAAAGTACCTGAGAGATACCCTCATAATATTAAAGATCTTCACCTTATAAGTCTAACAATAATGACGGTGGTGATGTAAGAAGGGTCAGAGACACAGGTTAATTATTTAGTGTGTGTGTGTGTGTGTGTGTGTGTGTGTGTGTGTGTGTGTGTTGGTGGGAGGCTTTGTTGCAAGATCCCCTAAGTTTTTTGGAGTAAACAGAATACGTAAAAGGAACATGGACCACACGCGGTATTTAAAGACAGTCTGCCCCATACTTTGCAAATCCTCAACAGCATGAAAGTGGTCAGAAACCTACTGGTATCCAGTTAACTAATTTAGTTAATACATAGGCCAATGATTTTTATCTCCACTCCCAGAAACACCTGAACCCCCTTTTACACATGCAACAGATCCTTTAAAAAAGATCTTCCCCCAAAAAAAGGGGCTCCTGGGTGGCACAGTCGGTTAAGCGTCTGACCTCAGCCAGGTCACGATCTCGCGGTCCGTGAGTTCGAGCCCCGCGTCAGGCTCTGGGCTGATGGCTCAGAACCTGGAGCCTGTTTCCGATTCTGTGTCTCCCTCTCTCTCTGCCCCTCCCCCGTTCATGCTCTGTCTCTCTCTGTCCCAAAAATAAATAAACGTTGAAAAAAAAAAAAGATCTTCCCTCTTATTTCACATGAATGACTCACTGAATAAAGTTTAATCTTTCCTTCTCAGAATATTTCTACAAAAGAAAAGGGAGTCGACCCGTCCTGAAGAGAATGTGAATCAGCATTTCCCAAACTCAGTTCCTCAGAACTCACTCAAAACACACACTACAAACCAAACTGTGGCTAGTTTGGGAAAGGCTGGGTTTTAAAATTAGATGGGTCATCTTGGAATCACTAAATTGTTAATTTCTATTGTGATAGACTCGGTATCAGTTCCCAAACCTTCCATGAGTGGGTGGAAATATCAACCACGGTAGGCTACAAATCTTATTTTTCACCAAGTATTTTAAATAAATGTACAATGCCCTACATTTGCAATCAGAGGTAGCACGGGAGGGAAATGAAGAGCCCAGGCCAATCTCATGGGGTAGCTGTGAAAACCACATGAGATAAAGTTTACAAAGCACTTAGAATAATGGCTGGCACACAGTAAGTGCTACATAAACCATCGTCTTATATATAAAGAGTAAGTACATGAAGAAAACCTTTGTGTAAAATAGAAGTTATTTAAACACAATTTCCCCTTTTATGTGGGCTTGTTAGTCACACTTGAATCTTTACTGAGAGTTTTAGGTTTGGCCATTTCATTACATCTCAAGCTACGAGAAGAAATATAAAAGGTAAAAAGCAAAATGAATTCTAGTTATGTCTTAGAGAAGTGATGGATTCAGGGCATATCTGGGATGGTCAGGAGTGAACATGCATTCATGTTCGCTGTTGAGCAGTTGTATTTCCATGGGCAAATGTTGCATGGAGACATGACTTTAGATGTTATTGTCGTAACTATTATAAGCTATTATCAAAACTATTCCAAAGATGAGCAATTTGTAAAGAAAGAAATGAGGCAGTGTGTTTAAGCACGTATTTCAAATATTTGGCAAGGCTGAGACTTGAACACTGGCATCCTTGCTCTAGAATTCACTCTCTAACCATTCTATTTTTAGCCTACCCTTGTAGCAACAGCTCAAGTAACTGTTTTAACTATATAGGTTGGTGATGAAATAATGCCGTGAAGACCCTGAAATCTGGAAATCTTTTTGTCTCACTCTCCTTATATCTTCTTTTTTCCCCCTAAATTACAATAATTTTCTGCAGCTGGTCATGAAAATTCAAGTCTAGACTTTACAATGTATATTTGATTTTGACACACATGTTTTGGAGCAAAATTTTGTAATAGAGTAATTGGAACTTAGATTATAAACTGCTGTTTGTCACATTTAATTGATATTTTGGTTGCTTCCACACTGTGTGGCTGTGAGAGTGATGCTCTGGTATTCCTGGGTGTCTTGATTGTTTCCTAAAACTCTGGAAAGATGTGGCTAGTGAGAGCTATTTTCCGAGGTGCTGAAATGATTTCAAATCAAAGATATCCCAGACTTCAGATATTGAAGAAATGCCCCAAATTCCATACATTCCTTTGACTGTTACTGTTCACACTGGATGTGAACTGTAATAAGTCATGTGACACATACATTTTTTTGTGTGGATATCTAAGTGAATACTCAGATTGCTCTAAGTTGATACATGGGAACATGGATGTAGACTTACAGTGCTTTCACACTCCAGGCTTATCGATAAACACAAGGGCTGATTTGGTGGGAAGAGAGAAGTCACAGTGTCACATTTTATTTACCCACACGCTTTCCCATGTGCGTCCCTGCCAAATGACGTTACGTTCAGTCTTTTGTCTGGTGATTCCTAATGTTATATCTCCATCCTTTGTCTATACCCCGAGTTCATGGGTCCAACTGTCTGCTCAATGTCTGAACGTGGATGCCATGTAAAATGTCTCAGGCTTCATTTCTCCAAAGCAAAATAATTGATTTCTTTCCATATTCCCAAGGACTTTTCCTTCCCCAAATCTTCTGATTTCAGCACAGGATGTCACCATCTATTGAGATACTTAGGTCTGAATCATAGGAAGCATCCTTCACGCGTCCCATCCTTAAAGCAAACGTCTCATTGGTTGGCACATACTTTGAATGACACCTCCACAAGGTAGCAGGGGTCCGTTGATTGGTTTGTCATTTCTACTACGACCACCTTAATCGAAACCATCACCATCCAACCATGGACTCTCACCTCTATTTGCATCACATTGGACTGAGCTTTCTTGCTTGTACTTCACTACCTGACAGTCAGTTCTCCACACAGCGACCAGGGCCATAAGTGGCTTATAGAGGTAATAAGCCAGAGTAAATAAAAGACCATAGGGGCTGATCCTCCTACTATTTTGACCATAGATACAGAGGAATGACAAACTGTCAGGAAGAAGTTCCCAAGCAGGCAGAACTCTTCTGGAATGATACTTCTCCTATATTGGGAAGCACAATAAGCCTAATCAATTGGGTTCAAGCTTTAAAAACCATTGGGAATAAAGGAGAAAACCTGTTTGAGTGTGTCGACCACACATCGCACCCTAACCGTAGGTTGCTGGTCCCATATGTTTAATGTGGTCAACATATGCCCAGTGGAAGGCCCACAGCTCACCTATCCTGTCCACTCTCACCGTATAGTGGGAAAATAAATAAACTGGAACCACAACCTGGATCCAGTAGTCTCTGGAGGGCCATGAGAGACACTTGAGCATCTCTATTATTTATAAGTCGCTAAATTGCTATGCCATCGTGATTGTCCACTCTATCTCAAGGGGAGGAATGCTCTGCCAGGGGTCAAGGGCACAGAGTGGAGGCAACACAGGAAGACTTTTGATCCTTTTGCGGATGAGATAAACGGTTAGGTATTGAACATAACAGGTGCAATACTGCTTTTTAATGTAATGTTTTCTTCTAATTCATGTAGCTGATGCAGAAAAATTAAACTGGAGTTTATTCTAGAATGTGTGATGCTTTGCAAGGTGCAGCGTAAGACCTGCGTAAGATCCCTGCTAGTGGAAAAATGGCAGCCAGTCTAAGACTGCACCCTGTTCTTTCTGCCTCCATTGGAAAAGAGAAGCTATAAGATTATGTGTGATCTGGATTTATCAACCAGGATAGGAGACCAGATAAGCCTTGGGGAAAATGCAGCTTCTTTTGGAAACTTACAATGTATTGTCTAAATAGTCCCTCACTTGAGAATTCAGCTGGCTAATGATGGCTGTGGTATTCGGATTAGGGATTTTAGATGCTGGGTTTTACCTGGAGCCATGACTAAGAGGTGTTTATCTTCCATTTTCTCTTTTAAAATCTGGAGTTTATTTTCTTAATACTGGTACTGAATGCAGAGGTTTGGGAAGGAGGTGAAGGGCTAACTGCTAGCATTGACATTCAGTTTTCAGTGTCACATCACCAGAATCAGTCACACACCTGCGTAATCGCTACCCTGTCAACGGAAAGGCTGGGAGCAGAGTGAGCAAAATTATACAAAAGGGGAAAAATGGATTTCATTGCCACATGTCCAAAAAGTATTGGTTAAGTTATGGTATTTATCACTCAAGGTATATGATTTCAAAAGCACATTTATATGTTATGATCAGTTAAGTGTGCTGATCCATTCTTCATCAGATTCAAAATGAAGGAGTGAAAAAAGCAGGCTGACACCATGTTATATAGGATTATAGTTTTTTATCAAAGATTAGCAGGCTGTGTTCCATTATCTAGCATGCCTGAGCTCTCCCAATCCATTGCCTTTGGAAGGCAGAATGACAAAATTCAAATTTCAAATGCAGCCAGGGAATGAATAAAGAGTGGAGATGACTCAGCCTGGAGAAAATATGACTGTCGGAGTATTACCGTAAAACAAGCCTCACTGTTCTAACTGTCAACACAAATAACCAGAACGAGTAGGAAGGGCCCGGTGGAGAAGGGGAATCCAAATGAATATGGAGTTCTCAATCTTTCAACTTGTTATAAAGAAAGAAAAAGGATACCTTTGTGAGGAAGAAAGAGAATTCTTCTGTATGTAAATCTATAGGACTGATTTCATTCTCATCTGTAAATTGAAATAGGAGATTGCCTAGTTACTGGCAGCCTTTCGAAACCACCTGGTCGGGATGTTAGGGAGTAGTTACAGATTCGAACTCTACCTGGTCAAGTCTAAGATGGGTAATCTATTCCTTTACTTGACATATAGCTTACATATTCATAAACTGTTTTTAATTTAAGGGCCCAATCCATTGATTAGCTAGCGGGCAAGAAGGACAAGCATAGATCTTTCAAATTTATATTTAAAGCACCATGTTCCATGTTATGAATTCTGCCCTGCGTTTCAAGGAATATAATAAAGGCGGGACTTAAAGCCATTATCTATTATACTATGTCAACCATTTCTTCATAGACCCAGCTACCTTCCAAAGGGTTTGAAACGACAAGGGCAACAATAGAGTTTACAGACTCTCACCAGTGGTGGCCGCACGCGTCATGGACTTTCCACCGACAGGGCACCCAGGAACTCACACGCTGAGTTTGTCCTACGTTGTCGTTTACCTGTTCTTACACTATTTACAATGCATCTCTATTCATACCAATAACGTGTCCTTTTTAGTTCACAGGGAAGCAGAAAAACTACACTTAAAGCTCTTCAACGGGGCACATGATTTGGGGGAAAGATTAGTGGCAATGAGCTGCAATGCAACACCGCCTGGCAGAGATTTTGGGGTCCCTTCGTCCTGACGTTGCCCCCTTCTTTTGGTGGGAAAAGAAAGGACACTTTTACTGACTTTGCTTGTTTAACTCCAAGTCGGGTCATAAATCTTCACACCGTAGCTATAATCATACCCCCAGAACTGCCAGCGTGAGCTTCTTTACCACTATTTCTTGTGGGAAATTTGCATCTGATATATCCAGCTTAGGTTATGCATATTTTTTTATAAGAAGTTATCTCTCACATACTTCAGAGTTTATCTGTATTTGCATTTGTCTTTTTAATGTCCTTCAGTTAAATTCTGTGAATTTTTACCAAAGGTATTATGCATTTGGATAGATTTATTTTCTAGGTAATTGTATAGTGTCTTTCTTTTCACTTTTGAGTGGATTCTCCTTTTCTATTACATTCTTTTAGTTATTTTTGCTACGAGTTTCTAGGATTTCAAATTGTAGTTCTGGTTTCATAAGCTTGATCAATTTTATTGGATGAATCTCTTAAGTTTTTAAGGTTGACAACGATATCACTAACGAGTGATTCTGTAATTTTATTTTTGTGTTTACTCTTACTGTATTACTCATTGGCTAGGATATCTTGTATAATGTTGGATGGTAGGGATATTATCAGGTACTCTTGCTTTTTTCTCCCACCTGTAATGCATACAGTTTCATAATTAAATTTTTTTTTAGCTAATTCCATTTATCAGGTTATTGACCGTCACGTCTAATCCTACTCTACTGAGTTTTTATTGTGAAAGTTTTAATTTTATAAAATGTATTTTGCATATATAAAATGATCATCATTTTTTTCTTCTATCTGTGAATTGCCTACATTATGTTATTCAATTTTCTCAAATTAAATAACCTTGTACTTCTAGGAGATCACTATTTGATTAGGAGACATTTTTTTAAAAACACACACCTGAGTTAAATATAGCTATATTTTTAGTTAGAATTTTTACTCTCTTTAGTAGTGGAAGGTTTGCGAAATGAATTAGAGAATCTTGCTACATTTTTCATTTTAAGCAGAAAATGCGTAAGATTGAAGAAAGTTTGCATAAGATCGTTATCCCGGTTTCTTGAAAGTTCAAAAGCATATGCCTAACAGACTGTGGTCCTACTTTCTATATTTTGGGGAAGGTATAGATTATTTATAAGGGAATGTCTTTACTGTATATTGGAATAGTAAGGTATATGTACCTGTGTGTGCATGCACGTGCATGTGTATGTGTGTGTGTGTGTGTGTGTGTGTGTGTGTGTGTGGTTAGAATAAGTTTCCTTTTGAACTTGCGCTTTTCTAGTCACTTGCTCATTTAATTTAGATTTTTAAACTTATACATGTTATAGGGGCGCCTGGGTGGCTCAGTCGGTTAAGCGTTCGATTTCAGCTCAGGTCATGAACTCACAGTTGACAAGTTCAAGCCCCACTCGGGCTCTGTGCTGACAGCTCAGAGCCTGGAGTCGGCTTCGGATTCTATGTCTCCCTCTCTGCCTCTTCCCTGTTCATTCTCTCTCTCTCTCTCTCTCTCTCTCTCTCTCTCTAAAAAATAAATAAAAGTTAAAAAAATTAAAAAATAAACTTATACAAGTTATTGCAATAAAAACATTCCTCAGATGAGTTTAGGTTTTTTTCTCCTCAAGAAGTAATATTCTCTTTTTTATTTTTAGTATTTTTTCCTTATTTGTTTACTTTATTGAGCTATTTTTTTATTTATTTATTTTAGAGAGAGAGAGAGAGAGAGAGAGAGTTTGAGTGGGAAAGGGGCAGAAGGAAAGAGACAGAATATTAAGCAGACTCCACGACCCCAGGATCATGACTTGAGCCAAATCAAGAATCAGAAACTCAACCAACTGAGCCACCCAGGAGCCCTGAGCTGTTGTTTGTTTATTTTTTTAAATAAGACTATATTTTGCTTTCTCGATGGTTTCTGGGAGTTTTCTTTGCCTACTTACATTCGTTTGCATTTTTTTTTTTGTATTTTTTTTCAGGTGTTAAATGTAGTATTCATATTTTTCTTCCTTTATTTAAATTTTCTATAATCTTTTCTTGTACGTCAAGCTAAATTATTTAGCTTAGTCAGCTTAATCATTTTCAGTGTTTCCTGTTTTATAATAAAAACATTTAAGACTATAATTTTCATTTAAGTTCAGCTAAAGCTGTATTTGACCACATTTTATATAAATTGGTTTTGCTCTCATTTGATTCTACGTGTTTCGTGGTTTTCATTATATTATTTTGGCGGGGAGGGGCGCCTGGGTGGCTCAGTCGGTTAAGCGTCTGACTCCGACTCAGGTCACGATCTTGCAGTTTGTGAGTTTGAGCCCCTGTGTCGGGCTCTGTGCTGACAGCTCAGAGCCTGGAGACTGCTTCCGAGTCTGTGTCTCTCCCTGTCTCTCTGTCCCTCCCCCCGCTCATACTCTGTCTCTCTCAAAAATAAATAAACATTACAAAAATAAAATGATATTATTCTTTGACCTACACATTATGAAGACTGATTTTAGTGTTTACAAATTCTTGGGGAGTTACAAGTTTTCAATTTATTAATTACCAAAGAAGTTTTACATTCACTGGGTAAGTTTTAAGGAGCATGAAAAGAAATACTGTGAAAATTTGTCACACTTCTTCCTGCCCAAGTAGCCACGACCCCTCCCTGGATGAATTTACTATTCTTGAGTGCTTTCCAGATGTTTCTCTGCTTCCGAGCATCATATACGTATTCTTTTTTTCCACACAGAGAAATGACATGCGATTTAATTTTCATTTTAACAGTACATCTAGAGATGTTGTATTCCGTATAAAGCAATAAGGTATTCTCTCATGTGAATGTAGTGTGATTTACTTAACTCGTCTCATTCTATAGGTGTATAGGTAGTTTCACCTAACATGCAGCGGCTTCCAGGAATGTTCTTGTTCATACAGTCCTTTAAAAATGTGTAAGATAAATGCCCAGGAAAACAAATTGCTGAGTCACAGAGCACGTGCATTGCAATTTTTTAATGGTAATTTATTTTGAGAGAGAGAGAGAGAAAGTGAGTGAGCTGGGGAGGGGCAGAGAGAATCCCAAACGGGCTTCACATTCAGCTCAGAGCCTGACGTGGGGCTCAATCCCACGAACCATGAGATCATGACCTGAGCTGAAATCAAGAGCCTGTCACTCAACCGACTGAACCACCCGGGTGCCCTGTGCGTTGCATTTTGATACTTATTGTCTAATGACCTTCAATGGGGCTTATAAAAATGTATCTTCCCCTCAGTGTACCTTTTTTGGGGGGGGGGAACCTTGCATTTTTTTTTTTTTACTGCCAACTTCCCTTTGTTCCTCCTAATGATTTTGTTCTTCTTTTTCCCTTTGATCTATAAGAGTATTTATATACTAAGGAAATTTTCTTGCTATTTAAGATGTGAATTGAAAATATTTACCCAAATTAACATTAGTCTTTGGCGTTATGTAATTTTCTGTAAATATCTTAAAATGTGAGTGTATTAAAATGTATCAGTGTTTTATTTGGTGTCTTTTGTGTTCTGTTTCATTCTTAGAGACGCCATGACCACTATAAAATTTTAAAAGCAAATCTACCTCTCGTGTTTTATTTTTGTGCTTTTCTATTTTTTTAAATCAGTTGTTTTGCTCGCTGGTCCATGTGGATTTATCTTAATGGAAAATGTGGAGGGAATGTCCAAATTGCCATTTTTCCTTTTGATGACTCCTCAGTTTTCACATTTGTTGACAAAAGCATCTTTATTATATTCTGAAAATCTCTTCTCTTTCAACACTTCAAACTCTGCACTTTTTGGCTCAGTCTGCTTTTTGCTTCGATTATTCTATGTAGTCTGTCTAAGCAGTATCTTCAAAACAACAACAACAAAGCAGCTCTGGGCCTCTGGACATAAATCCATGCCTATCTCCCCTGTTATGGGCAAAATACCTTGCATTTTTTTCTCATCAACCTGGAGAAAAACAGGTATGATTAATTGCTTTTAGCTAATTCTTCTGTCGCAGATGGAATAGATACAGCAGTAAACACACGTGGAATAATTGTACTTTTATCTTCAAAAAAATGTCATCTTATAAATTTCTGGGGTTACAATTTTTTTTAAAAAAATTTTAATCTTTATTTATTTTTGAGAGAGAGAGAGAGAGCGAGAGAGTGAGCGAGTGGGGGAGGGACAGAAAGAGAGGGAGACACGGAATCCAAAGCAGACTCCAGGCTCTGAGCTGTCAGCACAGAACCTGACATGGGACTTGAACTCTCAAACTACGAGATCATGACCTGAGTTGAAGTCAGACGCTTAACCGACTGAGCCATCCAGGTACCCCCTCGTGTTATTTGAAAGAAATTTCTGGTGTTAAAAAAACTTTGAAGATACTAAAGTGAAGGGCATTTTTTCTTTGATGAAGACTACAATTTGCGTATCATTTTCTAATATTTGAATTAGAATTCAGAGTAAACTTTAATTCATTGAGAAGCCATCTGTAATTATTCTATGCTTCATTAAGTGATCTTTCCTCCACAATCTCACAATATCCTCTGTAAACCTCTTTATTAGTGGGGGTTCTCCAGAGAAACAGAACCAATAGGATATAAGATATATTTAGTATAAGGAATTAGCTCATGTAATTATGAAGGCTGACAAGTCCAAAAATCCACAACTGGAAAGCTGGACACCCAGGAGAGCTGATGGTCTAGTTCTATCCTGAAGGCTGGCAGTCTCGTGACCAAAGAACCAATGTTTCAGTTCAAACCCAAAGGCAGGAAAAAGCCAATGTCCCATTTGGAGGCATTTTGGCATTAGAAGTTCCCTCTTATTTGGGGGAGGGTCAGCATTTGTTCTAGTCAGACCTTCAACTGATTAGACAAGGCTCACCCATGTTAGGGAGAACAATCTGCTTCATTCAGTCAACAGACTTAAATGTTAATTTCACCCAAAACCACCTTGACAGAAATACCCAGCATAATGTTTGGCCAAATATCTGGGCACCCCATGGCCCACTTAAGCTGGCACATGAAGTTAACCATCATAACCTCCATCAGTGTGCTTATCACATTTGGCATCTAGAACATCTATAACTCCATAAAAGCAAAAAGTCTTTAGAACTATGCATTTTTTAAAATTTTTTAAATTTTTTAATTTTTTTAATGTTTATTTATTTTTGAGAGAGAGAGAAACACAGGGCAAGTGGGGGAGGGAGAGAGAGAGAGGGAGACACAGAATCCAAAGCAGGCTCCAGGCCAGGAGCTGTCAGTGCAGAGCCGGACATGGGACTCGACCTCACAAGTTGTGAGATCATGACCTGAGCCAAAGTTGGATGCTTAACCTACTGAGCCACCCAGGCGCCCCAAGACCTTTTTAGTAGCAAAAACTGTGCTTGTTCTTCAGTAAGCTTCAACAAAACTTGAACAAACTAATGAATTAACTGACCTCGATAAAAACGTATATGTTGAGTTAAGGATAATAAACATTTTTGCAAGAATTTGGATTCCTTTTTAATGAAGAATTCAAATGTACTCTCCTAGCTGGAGATAGAGGACACCCATGTTTTTAACTAATTGAGCAGCTTTTTTGTTTTTATTTTTTAAGACTATATAATTTGGCTGTCCTATTAAGGCTCATCCTGGAATCACTAAAACAATGAGTTATTAAATCATAGCTCAAGTAATGAAGTGTCCAGACATTCCTGTAAATTTTCCCTAAAAGAAAAGAAAATATCTTTTTTTCTAAAAGAAATACATAAGCCATGTGTGTATATATATATATATATATATACACACATATATATACACACATATATATATACACACATAGATATAAACACACACTAAGCAAATATATACATATATATTCACATATATACATATATGTACACAATGTATATAATATATACAATATGTATAGTATATATATTATATATATACAGCATATACACTATATTTACACAAACATATATATGTATTTGCTTAGTTAAAATTAGAGATTAAAATTGCTTAGTTCAAATGTAAAAAAAGTCTGAATTTATGATGTTTTTATAATATCTGCTTATCTGTCTTTTAGTTACCTCCATAATTCATTTTGTTTGAGTCTTTTGGTTTCTCCTATTTTCCCAGACGGGCTCCCCTAGGTGAAATGCCACATGATTTGAGAGGATATGCCTTTTGGAGTATCTGGCTACCAAATCCTTGGATCTCAAAAGGATATTGGTAGAATCAGGAGAACCCCGGACTGTCCGCTTCCTGCGCACATTGTCTCATCATTCGGTCATTTCTGTGCTGGGAGACAATGATGATAAGAATGAAAATAATGTCTACATACAAACAGTCTATGGTTCCTTGCCCCAAAGCAGTGCGAAGCAATGCAGAGGAGATTCACACAGATCCCTCAAGTTGCATAAATGTGTGCAACCTAGTTTTTGCTGGGGGGGTTTCCTAGATTTTAACACAAGGCTACCTCCTTTGCTATAAACTTTTGTTGTTGTGTTGGGAAATTAGTTTGGTCTTAAATTTTCCTCTGTGAATAATAAAGCTGTCCTTGGAGACTTGATTCATAGACAACCTCTCCTTAGAAAAGCATTACATGAATTTGAAACTTTTGTGAAACCATTGCTGTGTGGGACTACTGGCTTTTGACCCCTGAATTCTCATTAATTAGCCTAGGGGCACAAAGGTACCCAATTGACTCCGAGAAGGGTCATTCAGGGGTTCCTTCCATCCCTGATCAGTCTTGTTACCTGAAGAACTTAGCTTCTTGTATTCTGAATGTAAGTAGGTCTTTCTACTTTGCCATTTCAGTCTTCAGCTGAAGTCGCTAACAGCTATTCTCAGAGTTCTTCTTCTGTGGGAGATTCATGCCTGAGCTCAGTTTCCCCGTGTCTAATCACCACATCTGAGTACTGATACGATGTATATCCCTTTTTGCCTTTATTTTTCATAAGAAGAGGAAGGTAGCAAAACAATTGAGGCAGTGAGGTCAACTGTATTGCCTAGATTGGGTGCATGCCCGTTGGGGCCACCTAAGAAAGGGGTCTTTCGTGTACGTGCAGTACAGGAGAAAACTAACACAGCAAAGGAAACAGCTTAAACAGTATCTCTAATAATATTGATTTTCAAGGAAGAATAAGGGAGGGGAGGCTGAGTGGCTCAGTCAATAGGTAAGCGTCTGACTCTTGATTTCCACTCAGGCCATGGTCTCACAGTTGTGAGATCAAGCCCCATGTCCGGCTCCACACAAAGTGACTTTCTCTCTCTCTCTCTCTCTCTCTCTCTCTCTCTCTCTCTCTCATTCTCCCTCCACCTCAAAATAAATAATAAATAAATAAATCTAAAGGAAAAATAGGGGAATCATGGGAAGAGTTTGCCCACAAATCTATCACATATATTGACCTAGATTTCTATATTAATTAAATTATTTTTTGTTCACCTTGTTCACTGTCCTTTCCCCAAACAACCAGAAAAAAAAGCTGTTGATTAGACTTAGGACCCCAGGAAGAAAACCACATCGAGTCTTAGGAGAGTCTCTCAGTGAGGAAATTATGGAAGCGTTGATAGACCTTCACAGCTATAGATGGTTTAGAACCCAGGATAGGCAATTTTCAGGTGGACACTTCAAGGTGTAACAGTGGTTGGGAATGGACACAGTTTCCAATACAATAGTTTGGGTTTGGCAGGCACGCCGAAGAGGTGGGAATACTGAAGCAAGTCTGGATGAGCACACTTAGTCTCAATAAGCAAGCAGTTTAGTTGCTTTGGAACTTTATCTTCCAAGAGCAGGTAATTCCTGGAGCAAAGAAAGATAAGCTGTTTCTGCTGGATCTCGGCGTTAGGAAAGTACGCCGATCGTGTTTCGTCCATGGACAGGAATTATGCTGCCTTAAGTTCTTGATCTTCCGCTGACCTAACATAGAATCCTTTATGTTTTTAGAGAGAAACATGCGTATAAAAAATTCTGAGACAAGTTTTTCTCGGCATTCTACCACGGTACATACACAAACCCAAACACATATTCACAGATGCAAGAAACTACTGTAGGCGATATTTACTAGGGAGCCGCTGCTTTGAGCACTACAGACAGCCCAGTTCTCTATGTTCGTTTTGAAAGTCTTCCTGAGAAAAAGCTATTAACCACATTCACTTTCTCGTTAGCTTTAACAAGGTAAAGAGATCCATAATATCAAAGTATTTGAATGTTTTGACCATTCATCCTGATGGGTGGTAGAAAACTAAGTCCATCCTGAAGTCAGGCTATTGAAACACTAGAAGTCGTTACCTTGTTAAGATTTCCCATGGGGGCGCCTGGGTGGCTCAGTCGGTTGAGCGTCCGACTTCGCTCAGGTCACGATCTCACGGTCCGTGAGTTCCAGCCCCGCATCAGGCTCTGTGCTGACAGCTCAGAGCCTGGAGCCTGTTTCAGATTCTGTGTCTCCCTCTCTCTCTGGCCCTCCCCCCGGTCATGCTCTGTCTCTCTCTGTCTCAAAAATAAATAAATGTTAAAAAAAGAATCTATTAAAATAAAAAAGATTTCCCATGATGTGTTAGCCACAAAACATCCTTGTAGAAAGACTGGAGAACATTTCATGTCTTCGGTTCTGCCTAAGACTTACTTGAAGAACATTTTTTCTTATTGCCATATCCCTGAGAATCAACACCGTACCGGCCATAGGAGAATAACCCTTTCCATGTATAAAGAACTTTCCCACGTAGGAAGAGCTTTGACGACTGCAGAAAATGTTTACATGTCAAATCTCATCTTTCTGTGGCAAAAATACCCTCTGCAGTATACGGGGGAGAGACTTCTAAACGGTGAAGTGCAGAAGTGTTCCAGAGTGTTCCTTGTGGAAGCTGGAGACCTCAGAAAGCAGTGCTCGGACAATTAATTCAGTTCTCCCTCAGCCCATCTTTGCGCTGTTGTGAAGTCTGGACGTCATGAGGACAAAAATCTTCTTGTTTTTAAAAAGGTAATTATTTGGGACACCTTCCCAGGCAGTTTAGGCCGGTCTGAATCTGAACAGAAAATATTACATTTCTTAGTAGTCACCTGAACTCTGGGCGGCGAGGTGTCTGTGGGGTGGGTTGGCCTGAGGCTGTGCTCTGTGCCTTTCAATGTCGTTCTTCTCCACGAGGAAGCCCTTACTTCGCAGTATTTCAAATATGTGAGGTGAAGAATGAGTTTAATTTTTGAAATTCCGGTATATCGTAGCTCCATACTTCTACAAAATCCAATTAAACCAAATTACTCAAGTGAGAAAAGGGGAAAAAGCACCCAAAACACAAATCCACATTAGTTAGTAGTAGTATTATATTAACCATACATAAAGTTCTTAAAACTAGTTTAAAACTCAAAATGCTGGGGTGTCTGGGTGGCTCAGTCGGTTTAGCATCTGACTCTTGGTTTCGGCTCAGGTCAGGATCTCACTGTTCATGGGTTGGGGCCCCCTGCATGGGGCTCTGCTCTGACAGCATAGAGCCTGCTTGGGATTCTCTCTCTGTCTCTCTGTCTCTCTCTCTCTGTCCCTCCCCTGTTCTCTCTCTCTCACTCTCTCAAAAATAAACATTAAAAAAAAAAAACCTTTCAAAATGCTTACTCACCCTGTGTAATTTATTTCCCCACGGACCCAAAGGGAAATAGTAGAGTCCAGGCCACCCCTTGGGGAGAACTGCTTGGAGTTCAGGGCATGTCGAGGGTATTTAAAGCTTTCAGAGAAGATGCTTACAAGCCCCAAATTGCGTCGGGGAGGGAAACAGCCCTGGCTATTACCTCACGAGTCTCCGCAACAGAGATATTTGCCGTCCTGTCTGCACATCACCCCTGTCTCTTCCAGCACTGTTGTTTTCTACTTTGAACTTGTAAGACTGTATCCTCCTTTTCCTCTTCCTGTTTCTGAAAGGTAAGCCCTTCAAAAGCTCTGTGTCTAACTTACCCACATACCCTTCACTACCCGGCCCAGCACCTTGCCTATAAGGAGATCCAGAAAATATTCCGACTCAGCGCCCATACCTGTCTTCATAAATATAACAAAACTATGCAAAGCAGATTATCATCTTCACCAAGTTACTGATGATCAAATACAGCTAGCCTTTCCTTCAAGTGCGAAAGGTTTAGATCCTGCTAGAGATAAAATAATCAGTTGGAAGCCTGGGTACAAACTATAGGTTGAATCATGTCCCCGCCCCCCCCCCAAAAAAAAGATGTTGAAATTCTAGCAAGTAGACCTATGAATATAACCGTATATGGAAGTGGGGTCTTTGCAGATTAGTGATTAGTTACGGTGAGGTCGTTTGGGAGGGGGGGGGGGGGTTGGTCCTAGTGCACTATGTCTGGTATAGGAAGGGATGACACAGAAGACGGAGCCTGAATAATGACAGAGGCAGAGATTGGAGTCATGCAGTCACAGCCGAAAACCACCAGGACCTACCAGAAGCTGCAAAGGGTGAGGGAGGATGTCAGAAGAGGGTTTTGAGGGACCATGGCCCCACTGACACTTTAATTTTGAGCTTCTGGCTTTCAGAACTACCAGAGACTAAATGCTTTAAGCCACCTCGTCTGTGCTACTTTGTTACAACAGCCTAGGAGATAAACACACCAGGGAAATCTGAAAAAAAAAAAAAAAAAAAGGAAGGGTAGATTCCACCTCGAATTATCTCAAAGCCTGGACAAAAGGCAGAGAACCTTAGGAATTCAGATCCTGGGCTGAGGCTGAGGAACAGGACATCGCTGATGTATGGTTACAAAGAAGGAGATGAGCACAACCTATCGAGCAAGCATCAGTTTTAGAATCCAAACAAACTGGCTTAGACCCAGAGAAAAAAATAGCAGGTAAAGAGGTGGCTTTGCTTCCAGTGCCTGGTGCAACACAGGTACCTTCCCAGACACCTGAAGGAGAGGCGTGATGTCTGATAAATATTACTTCAGACGTGCCGATGCGTCCATGCTATTTGAATTCTTTTCGCTGAACATCCCTCATTATTTCCCGGAGGAATAAGAACACATTTGTAAAGAGCCACTGATTGTGAGCCCTTCTAATCTCACTGTAATTTCTCTCTGCTGATTTGTTGTTCATGGTATTCTAAAGAAAGCAAGGGAAAAACAGTCATTTTAAATGCTTATCAAAATAACACTCAATTATGAAATTGTATTCAAAGAGCACGTAAATAACTTGAAATCTGAAGACATATAGATTCATCCTGTATTGATTCGAACAGTTTAAAAGCTTGGTAGGTGTGTATTAGCAAAAATGCATTAAGCCCAGAAGAATGCAAAATGTGTAGAATCAAACATGTGAGACCATTAGTGTATGCCCATTAAGTGCAATATAACACATAAAATTTATGGAATTAAATACATGAAGCCAGTATCACATGGATATTAATTCTCAATTCTAGATTTAGGTAACCATAACTTGCTAAAGAAAAGGGTCCTTGATTCATAGTAAAAACTGGAGGAAATATGAAGAAAGACTCAAGTAGAAATAAGAACAGATAGAGGTGGATGAACAGACTTAAAACCAAGTAATAAAACAAAAGCAATCTATTAAAATATCAACTGCCCTTTAAAGTGAAAAAGGGAATCTTAAAATTGAACTCAAGAGCATAACTTTTAGATGCTATTATACTGTAAAAGAAAAAGCAGTTATCTGCAATATTTTAAAGGTCAAGGATATCTTCAGAAATAGATGAGTGGGGAGGAGAGTTGCAAGGTGCCTGTGTGCCTGGGAAAAGGTGTCACCCAGCTTGGCTCTGATGACTGATAAGGAGCCAGGCTGCAGTGGCTGTGAACAGCCAGGAATGTGATCACTGGCGGTCCCGTCCACAATGTGATCACTGGAGGTCCCGTCCACATTTGCAGCAACACTCCTGTGTATATAAGTCAACAAAGTAGAAGACCGAGCGGTTCTTGGAAAGCGTTGCTGGGCTGCAAAAGTCCGGTGAATCTAATAACAAATTGACCTGCTAAATAAGGACACGCTTCTGTAATGAAACTCAAAAGTCAAACATAGGCATTTAATCATGTGATTTCTTACCCCTCGTTAGAAAGCATTCCAATTAAAAAAAAAATCAATAACTCCAGCATATTCTGTAAATAGGAGAAAATGATCAACAAAGACGTGGTAGCTAACCAAAGCAAATGAAACAAGGGAGACTCTAGCCCATTTGATGTTTGCCGTGTGGTGGACAGTCCTCTAAATGTGCTATATGTACCATTATTAATTCACTTTATCTTTGAAATACCTCAGAGGGTAGGCACCACTTTAGAAACCACGAAACTAAGGCACAGATGGGTTAGCTTACTTGCCCAAGGCCTCACAGCTGGTAAGAGTTGGAGGTGGGGTACAAATCAAGACCCTCTCTCTTTAAGGTCAGTGGCCACTCCTTGTCATTAAATAATAATGATACTTTACTACTTGCATCATTTTGGTTGTAGGCTTTCTGAAGCTGTGCTACCTTTACACAGTGTTTCAACTTGCTTCTCCGAGGGTTTTGTTTCTATAGAAAGTGTTTATTTTGTTTCTCCACCCATTCTGTTTGTATGGAAAGAGTTTCAACTTGCTACTCATAGAGATGTTTTTCAAGACTCCTTTGCAATTTCAGTGAAATAAACATAGAAGCGGAAAGTACATGTCCCTATATAACATGAAATGAACTGAGAAGTGTGTAAATCTATTAGCAGATGTAATATTAAGGTCCTTTATCCTTTTATGTTTCATGGAAGTTTTTTTTTTTTTGTTCGTTGTTTTCTTCTTCTTTTCCTATTTCAATGCAGAACAACAGTCTACCTCTGGGTAACACTGTATGTGTATATGCAATGCAATAATACTGATTTCCATGACTCATAAACTAGCTTCAAAATCATACTCCATAGTGGAATTGCAAAAATGTTCTGTTCAATAACAATATGCTAGAATAAGTCTATAAGTTCCTAGTGTGACAATGCTTATTTCATAAGCAAATTGGGATTAGGCTTGTCTCGGTATTAGATTCATTATTTATAGCACAGACCAAGTGCCCTTTTCATTATTAGCTTGTATGTATTAAAACTACAACTAGAACGAAGCCAAGATAAGTCCTCTATATGTAGAAACATTGATTTTGGAGGTAATTGCTTTTAGCAGACACTTCAGCTGGAATTCATTGATAAAACAGAGGCAAATGGGAGTTAAAACATCAGATCCAAGGCACAACGTATGTCTCATGCACCTTTTGTTTTTTACATACTCTTTCCTAGTTTACTGAGTTAAAAAAAAATGAAGATCATCTACTTTTAACGTGAAGAAACTTGCATAATAGCCTCATGAAAACTGATTAGTAAATATATTTGTACAACTGCGAAAGATTTTGAAGCTGGTTCAAAATTACAATGGGGTGTACCGAATACATTCAGTTCTGAACCCAGTATACCTAGTTAACTCATCATTACCAATTTTCAAATGGAAACATAACTAGGATTCAATTCAATTAGTTGGCTGAAGCTAAATCTAGTGGGTTAATCACACACACTTAACAGTGTTCGCTACTTATAACCAACTAGGACTGCTATTGCTTCTTGGCCGATCATTGCTTATAGGCTTTACCCTAGGCAGAACGAGGAAAGATTTTAGGGAAATACGCAAAATGCTTTCACATTGCAATTCCTAGTTCAAAGTTAAAACTGTAGAATTTTTACTTCTTTGAGTTTACATTTGGGCCACTGTTTGTTCTACTGAGAATGTTAACTACACAGTTGTTTGCTTTATCATCTACGTACCTATCATCTTTGTTTTTTTTTTTAATTTTTTAATTTATTTTTTAAATTTATTTATTGTTTCCTTGACATCCAAGTTAGTAAGCATATGGTGCCACAATCATTTCAGTAGATTCCTTGATGCCCCTTACCCATTTAGCCCATCCCCTCTCCCACACCCCCTCCAGCAGCCCTCTGTTTGTTCTCTATATTTGAGTCTTTTATGCTTTGTCCCCCTCCCTGTTTTTATATTATTTTTGTTCCCTGTCATCTTTGATCACGTGTCTATGTGTCACCTCAATTGCATTATAAGATATCAATAGTGAAAGCGCTTACGATTTCTTGGGATTCATTGTCGTTCTCGGGACACATCTCACCAGATGTATATAGTTGAATTACTGTGTTTGGAAATCATTTACTTGGATTAGGCCACCGATGCAAGAAAGAGCCAAAACTATTTTATTTTGCCTTTGACACTTAAGGATCATCTTTAAAAACCGATTTAATTTTGTTGCCTAGTTATGTAAAACGTGTGCATGCTTCTAAAGGCAAAACTACAAATACACCATCTTCAGAGAGGTCAGACTTTCCACCCTGGTGCCCTCTTTTCCTTCTGCGTAACGATTTTTAATTTAATTTAATTTAACTTAATTTAATTATTTATTTATTTATTTATTTCCTTTGTGGGGGCGGTGTGAGGCATGAGGACAAAGGTTGCGTGTCCTTGAATTTTTTTGTGTTTGTTTTGTTTTCTTTTGTCTTCCAGGATTCTAAATTTTTCCTTCTGGCTCAGAGTTCTCCCTCAATATTCCATTTGCACCAGGCTTCTCTCCCTTTCCTCATCCTGCCTTCTGCCAGCTCAGAGCACTGTCTTTTGGAGACCACCCACATTGTCGATCTGCCCTCCTGCTCTTGTACAGCCAATGCCTAGGTCACCCGAGGATCCTTCCCAATATTTCTATGCTTAGGGGGGACTTTCTGTGACGATTTAACCTAATCCCTTCTTCGCTATTCCATGAAATTTTTCTGAAAGGCTCCAGTACTCTACACAATGTTAGAGGAGGAGCGTGAGAGACAGCGTTCTGGAAACGGAAATTTGTATGTTCACTGTCTTCCTGCTAAAGAATTTGTAAGGTTTTTGTTGGTTCTTGTTCTTTACAGTTCATTGAAGGAAACACAGAGAAATATGTATTTAAGCAAGTGTCATTAATTTGATTATCTATCAATCATTTTTAAAATGTAAGTACTTTCTTAGATAAAATTATCGCGGACATAGTTTTCCACTTTGTTTTTTTTTTTTTTTTTTTCATTTAACAATTGATAATTATCTTGAAGGAAATTTCATAGGACTATAACAAGATTTTTCTCATTCTCTTTACAGTGACATTGTATTCCATTTCATGCATGTAGCGTAGTTTACTCAACATGTCAAGGACAGTTGGGTAGTTTCCAGTCTCACTATTACAAAGAGTTGTTTCAAGAAGATCTTGCATATTTTGGACAGTATATCCTTGAGATAAGACGCCTAAAAGTGGTGACGCTGGGCCAAAAAGCAATTTAATTTTGCTAGATATTGTGAAATACCCCTCTCATGGTGGCTCACTCTCGTCCATTCTCCCGGGAGCCTATGACAGTATGATTTCCCCATAGCCTGGCCAACCAGGCACGTTATCTCCATGAAACAGCTACTTTTTGTTTCACCTCCATTCATTTGAAAGGCACAATAATCACTGTTCTATAATTGCATAAATTCACATACGCCACTGGCCTTTAGAGCTTAAGAGATGCCTTGCCTCAGTTTCATTCTTATCAAACACAAGGGAAATTCTACTCACTGCGTCTTTCATGAATCTTCTTACTGACTCTTACGAATTGTGTAACTAATAGATTGGCATTTTCGGGGTTTGATTCCTAGGATGAATTTTCAGCAATAATTTTGCGGTTGTCTTGAGGCCACTGGAAACATTTTCCTCTGATTTGACTGCCAATTGCTATGCATACTTCCCCAAGGCATGACCAGAACATCCAGAACAGGAACGCATGTATCGCCAAGAGGATAAGAGGGGAAGATGTTTATTCATTTATTTCTTCCTTCCTTTAATACATGCTAATTGAGAGCCTCCAGCGATGAGTAAGGTGCTTAGAGTTTAGGGGGAAGTAGATAGCGGCAAACAGGGAATTGACTGTTGAATGAGTACATTTGAAGGCCCTTGTAAATTCAGGGAGCAGGGATCTCTCCAGACACCCATATGGCTACCTGGCAGGGGAGTAAGTTTGTGCAGCCTGGCTCTCGTGTACTAGGTAGAGCAAGAAGACCAGTGTACTGGAAAGGTGTTTGAACAAGGGGAAGAGTAGAGAAGTGCTCAGAGGTAATGAGGGCCTACTCGTCTAAAATTGCGCTTTGCGTCCCTTTCAGAGGAGCTAAAGTCTATAAAAAGAAGCTCGGCGCGATTAGCAGCAAAAACCCTTATAAAATCTTAAATGGCTAATAAATCATGGGCAATGAAAAGAAGACAGAGCACCAGAATATCTGGGTTCAGAGAGAAAATTCACCTCTTTCCTTAGTATCCACCCTGAGTATTACCTCTGCCCACCAGAAGGACCTTTGCTTTCTACTTTTTCTATTTTTTTTTAAATTAATATTTATTTTTTAGGAGATATGGACAGAGTGTGAGCAGGGAGGAGGGGCAGAGAGAGAGAGAGAAGGAGACGCAGAATCTGAAACAGGCTCCAGGCTCTGAGCTGTCAGGACAGAGCTTCCTGTGAGGCTCCAACTCATGAACCATGAGATCATGACCTGAGCTGAAATCAAGTGTCAGAAGCTTAACTGACTGAGCCACCCAGGAACCCCTCTGTCTATTTCTGTCTATTCTTGCGCCTTCCTGTCTTGTCATCCCTCCAAATTGTATTCCCTGTTTGTCTTTCTCTTACTAAAATGCTTTTCCAAAATCTTGTTGGTAGCATACATATTCAGCAATCGATTCAACTTTGCATCTCCATTTCCTAAAGCTTGCGAATCTGGTAGAGAAAGAGAAGGAGGGACAACAAGATCAAGATCAAGAGAGAGAGAGAGAGAGAGAGAGAGAGAGAGACTGAGGGAACTTTCCTTTACTTAAGTGCTACAAAGTAGTAAATATACATCACATAGCAGAATACTGATAAATTTGTTTTAGGGGAGACTTCAAATAGATACATTTATGTTGACAGAAACATAAAGCCACCTAATCAGAAGAAGGGTGTCTACTTTAGAGTCTCTAAAGTATTTTAGAGAATAAACACACTAAAATTTTATATGCTTGTAAAAATACAGTACATAAAATTAGTTAGCAACCATTCGTAGTTTCAGAACCTTTTCCAAAGAGATGACACAACATCTGCTACATATTTATGCACAGATCTAAAGTCTTTCAATGCCCTTAGTCTTTGAGCGGCTGCCTGGCAAATAAGATGGACTCTTTGGGTATAGATTTAAGCCCCCGAGAAAGAAACAAGCAATTGGTTAGGACAGCTAATAGAGGAGATGTTCAATGGGTGTTAAATAAGTGAGTGAGAGGGCTTCCTACCAAGCTTTGCTGTATATGCTCAGCTAGGCTTTCACTCTTGCCCAGCTCTCCTGTTAGGCACATCCTTATTACCTGATTACTTTCTTCACAAAAGCTACTCTCACACATTTTAGCCTTTCTAAGCAACAGACGCAAACCTATTTCCTTGGCTTCAGCAGATCGCTCTTTGCCCTGTTACAGATTAAGACCATCTGCACTGGGCCTGGCCCTACAATCATGACCAGTAACCGCTCAAACACTCCATTCTTTGCACTAAAATTGTAAGAAGCTGTCCCTTTCTGTTTTCCTTGTGACACCTCATACATAAGGTCTCGTATTGTGGCAGTGGGTGATCGTATCTTGTACTTTTCGTGGATTCATTAAATTAGCAAATATGTATGTAATGTTCAATGTGTTTCAAGAAGACTTACTGGTGCTACATTACAAAGAAGGGAGACATGTAAGGTCATTTCCTTCACAGAGTTTATGTTCCAAAGGGGATCACGCCAGTCAGAGTGGCCAAGAGGAACAAATCAGGAGACTCTAGATGCTGGCGAGGGTGTGGAGAAACGGGAACCCTCTTGCACTGTTGGTGGGAATGCAAACTGGTGCGGCCGCTCTGGAAAACAGTGTGGAGGTTCCTCAAAAAATTAAAAATAGATCTACCTTATGACCCAGCAGTAGCACTGCTGGGAATTTACCCAAGGGATTCAGGAGTGCTGATGCATAGGGGCACTTGTACCCCAATGTTTACAGCAGCACTCTCAACAATAGCCAAATTATGGAAAGAGTCAAAATGTCCATCAACTGATGAATGGATAAAGAAATTGTGGTTTAGATACACAATGGAATACTGTGTGGCAATGAGAAAGAATGAAATATGGCCTTTTGCAGCAACATGGATGGAAGTGGAGGGTATTATGCTAAGTGAAATAAGTCAGGCAGAGAAAGACAGATCCATATCTTTTCACTCCTATGTGGATCCTGAAAAACTTAACAGAAAACCATGGGGGAGGGGAAGGGGGAAAATTAGAGAGGGAGGGAGGCAAACCATAAGAGACTCGTAAAAACTGAGAATAAACTGAGGGTTGATGGGGGTGGGAGGGAGGGGAAGGTGGGTGATGGGCATTGAGGAGGGCACTTGTTGGGATGAGCACTGGGTGTTGTATGGAAACCAGTCTGACAATACATTTCATATGAAAATAAAAATAAAAAGAGAACTCTCCATTTGGAAGGGTGAGTTCTCTGTGTACCAGGAAGAGAAGGTGACCGTTCATCTCTAGAAACTCTTCATCAATGGAGAAAGCAAAGACTCAAATTTGAAGAACAACCTTACCGTCATTTACTGTTCCTTTCTTGGTCGCCCCCACAACTTTTCCTCCCACAACTTGTCTCCTGGTCCATCCAACATCTTTTGTCTTTAGCTGGGGATGCTATTTAAAGTGATGGCTTGGGCCATTTCAGGAAGTGATTCAATTTTCCTGGGTCCCTTTCATGTGCACAGAAGGTATACATGTTATTAAACTTTTAATTCTTTTTCTCTTGTTAATCTGTCTTCTGTTATAGAGGGATCTCATCTAAGAACTTTAGGAAGATAGAGAAAAAATTATTTATTTTTCCTCTTACAGCTTCCATGTTGTTGAAGTAGAAAGAATGTGAGCTTTTTCTTCAGGACTGCACTGCCTATCTTAGTGAAGTGGGAGACATTTGGATCTTGGTTAATCACTTACTAGATGACCCTGGGAAATTCCCTTAATGTATGTGGGCTCATAAAATAATAAAATAAAGGCAATAATTTTTATCTTAGTTTGTTAAAAGTCTCACATTTAAAGAAGAGCAGTTGAAACACTGGCACATAATAGCTGCCCCATAATTATTTTGTGGGATACAAACAGAACTGTAATAGAGAAGAAAACCTAAGTTGTTTTGCTTTCCAAGCCAGACATCCTTTCTCTCTGTATATATCTAGTGTAGATAAAAACTGCTCTACTTGGGAAATTCAGTATCTGATAAATTAACCAATATGAATGAATTTACAATCTATAAAATATTATAGAAACTAACCTTTGGAGAGTTAGAGAGAAGGGATACATGAAAAGATTGGTTTTCTTTACATAAAAGGTAATTTGATGAGCATCATACTATGTATTTCTTGTCTTTATTTATTGAGTCATTTGTTCATTCATTTTTAATTTATTGATTCATTCTTTCAGGAGCATTTGTTAACATTTACTAGGGGCCAGGGTTTACACATATGCCCTATTCATAACCAAATATTTTGATATTTTACCAATAATATAAATACTGCATCGTCTTGTTGATGGAGCAGAGTTTTAATTGGCTGTTTCTTCCAACTGTCATAATTTTTTTATGGCATGTTTTTGAAAAAGCTCCAACAGTGGAATTCAAATAGACTATCGTAAGTTCTAATGTTATTAAGGGAACTCTGTTTGGTATTTAACTTCAGAATGTTGCTTTTGGAACACAATTCTGAATGAGGTATGATTTTCAAAAGACTTTACAAGATATGTATGAGAGATGCAAAAGACTAAATCAGTTTCTTATGTTATTTCTTAACGCTAGATACTCCTTCGCGGAGGTATAGCAGAGATGTGGCAATAAAATTTTAAGACGATAAGAAGGAGATGATTCATATAGAAAATTGCTTTTGAGTTTATTTTAAAACGCTTTATGTAAACTTATTGAAAGTTTACTTATGGCTTAAATGAGTGGCACAGGAGTTTTTTGCACCACTTTTTAGAAACGAATAGTCATCACCACTAAGACTAGCTCCTTCAGAATGCATGGCTTCGTTCTTCTATTTTCAGGAGTCACGGAATTACAGGCACCTATAACACTTCTCTACGTTATTTGCCAATCCACTGCGGGATCCATTTTCAATACTTGATCATAGGATTAATGGGCTTGTGAAATTATGCCACGAAGAAAGGACACTGTTACTTGCTGCGAAGAATGAAGAAAAGGTAATAGGATGGTTGGCATAAAACGGCAGTGGCCAGTTGAAATTTGATCACACAGGTCCTCTGACACCCAGGATTTGTTATGTTTTGAAGCTAAGAATTTAAGGACAACGTAAATAATTGACATTTAAAAAAAATCTTTTTAACATTTATTTTTGAGACAGAGACAGAGCATGAACAGGGGAGGGGCAGAGAGAGAGGGAGACACAGAATCTGAAACGGGCTCCAGGCTCTGAGCTGTCAGCACAGAGCCCGACGTGGGGCTCGAACCTATGGACCGTGAGATCATGACCTGAGCCGAAGTCAGACGCTTAACCGACCAAGCCACCCAGGTGCCCCGATAACTGACATTTTAAAGAACGAATGGACCACATGCTAATTTCAGAGGCCTATTGGCAGCTTTCCAACACAAAACCGTAAGAAGCCAGATCAAGCCAGACAGACCCAAGATGGCGGGTGCCAGCACAGGAAACCCCTGAACAAATAAGGAAGAAAAACTGGGAAACCAGCATCCTAGAAATCCCCACCCCAAGTCACGAATATTCCACTTCCCTGATAACAACTGACAATAGGAGACAGCAGCCCAAACCCTGGCGCTCCCAGCTGTGTCTCTCTCTTGAACTCACCTGCTCTCACATCTAGAGAGTGTACTTGTCCTTCACCACACTTTCCTGCTGCTACTGCTCATCTGCGATGTGGAGTCTGTCCTTGAATTCTTTCTCCTGTGAGACCAAAAGCCTTTGGAAGTATCTTTAGGGACAGGTTGTGTGGGTGAAGGACTCAGGGCTCGGGATCTCTCCCGTTCATCCGGCAGCAAAATTATTTCATTATTATGAAATACATATCCTAAAACAGTGTTCAGTACTTAATGTTGAATAGATATACCATCACCCATGTAAATATATTCAAAAAATATATATATATTTATAATATGGTATATATAATTGTACATGTGTATACTATGCCATTGTTCTTGTGAGGGATAATGAATAGCAAGAATGATATTGATGGAAACAGCGTGTAAGTAGTTCCCAAACCCATCCTTCTACTTTACTTATTTTTCTAAAGTTTGTTTATTTATTTTGAGAGACACCGGGGGGGGGGGCTGGGGGTAGGGAGAGAGCATGAGCAGGGGAGGGGCACAGAGAGAGGGAGAGAATCCCAAGCAAGCTCTGCGTTGTCAGCACAGAGTCCGACGTGGGGCTCGAAGTGGGGCTCCCTCCCGCCAACCGTGAGGCCATGACCTGAGCAGAAACCAAGATGCTCAACAGACTGAGCCACCTAGAAACTCCCTACAGGAGTTCCCTACAAGAACTTTAAAATACCAAGGAAGAACTGTCAGAAGCAACTTGTCTGGAAAGCAGTCAAAACTATACAGGAAACAAGGAAATCAATGAATCAAGAGAAAGTCAACTCGGGGTGCCTGGGTGGCTCGGTCGGTTAAGCGTCCAACTTGAGCTCAGGTCATGATCTCATGGTCTGTGAGTTCGAGCCCCATGTTGGGCTCTGTGCTGACAGTTCAGAGCCTGGAGCCTGCTTCGGATTCTGCGTCTCCCTCTCTCTCTGCTCTGTCTCTCTCTGTCTCTCAAAAATAAATAAAAATGTAAGAAAAAAATTTTTTTTTAAAAAAAAGAGAAAGTCAACTCAAAAGTGGTAGGAACGCTTTGTGATATTATGACTTGCGCTGTCCCACCTTCTCCTGGATCAGCAGTTGCCTTGAAGATGGGAGCCACATTTCCAGGGTGGGACCCTGATTCCTGGATCTGGATCTGTGAGACCAGAGCAGCTCTTCCTCTCAAATGTGCCTCACTGGTCTTCCCGCCTGTCTGGGTTCTACCTGAAGGGCTGACACAAGGACCTGGCCTTTTTGGATTAATCTGCAACTCAGCCAGAGCAGACTGCAGACATTCTTTGAAAATGTCATAAGGTAAAGAAACACCCCACTGCTGCCTGGGGGTAAAGGATTTCAGTTGAAGTAATAACACCACTTAGGGAGGAACGCTGGGAGAGAGTGTCTTGGGGAGATGAGAGCATTCCAAAGCACCTGAATTTAGCAAAGTCACAGGCAAGCCCAGGCAGAACCCAGGCCAGAGAAGACCCAAGATACCCCATGCTTTCACCTCTGGTTGATTTCTATGCTCAGTGTGAACAAGAGGTAAGGGGTGAAACACAGTCCTCAAGGGCTTGGCTACTGTTGAGGGGGTGCCCAGTGCGGAGCCAGCCCACACAGACCGAATGGGAGAGTTCTTTCTGGTTTTTCTCTCCCCCCCCCCATTCTTTCCTTCCCTCCCTGTCTCCCTCCCTCTGTTTCTCTACTCTCCCTCTTTCTTCGTTTCTTTCTTTCTTTTCTTTTTTCTTTTTTTTTCTTTTCCTATCTTTTTTCTTTTTTTTCTTTCTTTCTTTCTTTCTTTCTTTCTTTCTTTCTTTCTTTCTCCTTCTTTCCTTCCTTCCTTCCTTCCTTCCTTCCTTCCTTCCTTCCTTCTTCCCTCCCTGTCTCTTCTTCTTTCTTTCTCCTTCCTTCTTTTCTTCCTTCTTTCCTTCCTTCCTTCCTTCCTTCCTTCCTTCCTTCCTTCCTTCCTCCCTCCCTGTCTCTCTTTTTCTTTCTTTCTCCTTCCTTCTTTTCTTCTTTCTTCCCTTCCCTTCCTTCCTTCCTTCCTTCCTTCCTTCCTTCCTTCCTTCTTCCCTCCCTGTCTCTTTCTTGCATTCTCCTTTTCTCTCTCTCTCTCTCTCTCTCTCTCTCTCTCTCTCTCTCTCGGATCTTTCTTCCCAGTAAGTACAGCAAAACAAATAATTATATAAGTTTTGCAATAAACTCGCTTCATGTAGTTGATGTTATTTTATTCCTGAATGTTTTATGTTACAACATATGCTTAGAAGTAGGTGAAGAGTGGGTCATATATGAGCATGGACAGACATAAAAATGAGGAAGAAGGGAAGCCGGTTACAACTGCTGTGGAGTAACTCAGCAGATAGGAGGGGAATAAATCCAAGGCAAAGCACAAGTGCCCAGCAGCAGATGTCTTCCCCCCACCCCTGGGCCCCCCGTCCTCCGGGGCTGCAGCTCCCCCCCAGTCCACCCCCGGGGTTGCAGGCTTGCAGTAACATGTATGAAGCTTGAACAAATGCACCGTACCATGAGTACAGTACCAGAGCAGAAGCTTCCCTCCTGCAGACCTTCAGAGATATTTCCTTTCCTTATGACATTCCATAAGATAAAGGATGGATACCATTCTTACTTCTTTAAATAGTCATGTTTAAAGTGTCACTTGGCAGGGCGCCTGGGTGGCTCAGTTGGTTGAGCATCCGACTTTATCTCAGGTCATGATCTCACAGTTGGTGGGTTCCAGCCCCACATCTGGCTCCCTGCTGACAGCTCAGAGCCCGGAGCCTGCTTTGGATTCTGTGTCTCCCTCTCTAGGCCCCTCCCCTGCTCATGCTCTCTCTCTCAAAAGTAAATACACACACACACACACACACACACACAAAAACCTCTTACTTGGCTTGTAGAGTTTTGCACTTTGCAATGTATCATTAATGGAACTAAATTTAATTTTCATAATTACTATTAGTAATTAATAATTACCAGGCACAAAAGGCATAGATGCCATTTAACTATATTGAAATAAAAAAAAAATAAAAAAAGATACGCCAAGCATGTACTAATGCTCTAATAGCCCCAAATAGACATTATCAAATGCAGTTTTTACCAAAATACTTTCATTAAATAATTTAAGTTTTAACCATTAATGGAAGCTTTTTATTAATTATGCAATTTGACAAGCCAAACAAATAAACATTAAGTTTTGTTACTTTATGTGATGTTAACGAAAATCAGAATTTGCCAGATACACTGAGGTATTTCTTTTTCTTCCTAATGCAACTTTAGAAAATTTTAAAGCAAAATTAATTATTTTAGGGGCATCTGGGTGGCTAGGTTGGTTAAGCATCTGACGCTTGGTTTCGGCTCAAGTCATGATCTCATGGTTGGCAGATTTGAGCCCTGCATTTGGCTCTGTACTGGCAGTAAGGATCCTGATTGAGATTCTCTCTCCCCCTCTCTCTCTGTCCCTCCCCTGCCCAGCACACATGCTCTCTCTCTGTCTCTCTCTCTCTCTCTCTGTGTGTGTGTCTCTCTCAAACATTAAAGAAAATTAATTTACTCCAGGGTAGAATGGTAAAGTACTTAAAATACTTTTATCAAGTAAAATTATGGTTAATTTGAATTAACCATACTGGAGGGGCACCTGAGTGGCTCAGTTGGTTAAGTGTCTGACTTCGGCTCAGGTCATGATCACACAGTTTGTGGATCTGAGCCCCACATCAGGCTCTGTGCTGAAAGCTCAGAGCCTGGAGCTTGCTTTGGATTCTGTCTCTCTCTCTCTCTCTGCCCTTCCTCTGCTCGCACTCTGTCTCTTTCTGTCTCTCAAAAATACATAAACTTAAAAAAATTGTTTTGACATAAAAAAGAATTAAACATGCTGGAAAAAAGGAAGTAACCTTTCATTTACTAAGTCCCTTTTTACTGTGTGCACTATCTTCTTGATATGATAACCAAGAAGTTGTTGGGAACCACTAGAATGTGCATTCTTGATGGAGGGGTGGTCGTGCACAGGAAATGCCAGGCTGCAATTTTCCGAGTTTGTAAAATCAACAATATTTATTTCATCTGAGGTCATACCTAGAGGGTCAATCTTTGGTGAATAAACAGAGCACGCCAAGGTCACAGGAAATTCTCAGAGGAGACTGTTGATGGAGATGAATTTTACAGGAAGTTAAATGGGATAATGAAGAAAAGAAATGACCACGAGAGATAAGGGTGTATGTTTTGCAAATAATCATCTAAGCCAATGGGTGCTTTTTTACCATGATCTCTTATTCTGACTGATGGGTTTAATTATTATTAGGTGTTTACAGTTCAGCAATTGCAATATTTGGATTTATTTGGATTTAATATTAATTATGAGACCCTAATACTAATACATAGCAGGAAAGCAAGCAAGAGACATTAGGACCAAATTGGATCTTTCGGTGTACCATTGCTATTGCATTGGCAATAAATAATAAATAATAATAAATAATAATTAAGGCTACATTGCAGCATGCCAATGAGAGTGCTGCGCTGTGATATTGTTATTATTTTTAATCTATTGCGTGTGCGGTGTCAGATGGGTAAAGAGACTTGCTGGGGGTTATTTTGTCTCAGATCATCGATCTTGGTCAAGAGGTTTGTAAAACAAAGGTGGCAGGCTGGGTTCACTGTCCAGGAAACTGGAGGATGGCAGGGGTTGAAAGATGGCATAAAGAAAAGTCTAGACATACCGCCACTAAAGATGGTAAGTCAGCGGTTAGCGTCCATGACCCTGGATGTCCTACAGTAGTAGGACTCTAGAATCATCACAATGTGGAAAATCCAGGTGTCCATATAACACTGCATGCGTATCGAATCAATGGTACTATACATTCATTCATTCAACAGGTGTCTATTGATTTCCTACTATGTTCTAGCCTCTGTGCTAGGGGCTAGAATTATAGAATGGGCGTAAGTACCTTGTAGATCTCCAATCTACCTGGAAGGGCATGAAGACTCTCCACTCACACACCAAAACGGATTGTTACCAGGAACAGATCATAACCACACTGGATGTACAGTTTATCTTCCCGTCAGGTCCCATTCAGACCTGGTGAATTCAGTGGGCATTTGGGTGCGTGCCATTCCCCTGTCTCTCTTCCTCTTTCTGCCTCTGGCCTTTTCTGCTCCCCCACCCTGTTTTGCTCCATTTACCACCCCATGAGTGGTCACCATTATTCTTAACTCTTTATGGGAGGTTGCAGGCAGGTCCTCAAACACAAAGATTCCTTAAGGTGTTTCCAGGGGGAGTCGAGACGATAGCATCTTTAACACAAGCACCTTTCTCTTGCCGGTAACTACTGCTCTTCATAGCAAAAATGCAGCGAGTTATTATTAAAAATAACCACAACAAACTCTTCACATGAGGATGAAGGCAGACAAGAATGCAGGTGATGCTATCGTAGGTGTCTGAATATGTCCAAACCCGTCCCAGTGTATGCGCTGATTATGAGAAGTTCATTGTATATCAACGACACTTCAGCAAGGCCATTAAAAACAAATTAATTTAAAAAAAAAAGAACACAGGGGAAATGAAGTCATATTTTTCAAATATTTGTAGATGTTTCTTTGATGATAAAATATTTTAAGGGTTAAGGAGCTTATTGAACTCCTTTTATAATCCAGACTCTCTGATATTTTCAGGCTATTTTCTCAACCAATGAACACCAAAACTGCAATAATCATGTGAGATTCATGTTTTATTATTTTTTTTAATCATCGAAAATGCATGTCCTTACAAAATCATAGGATAAATGGATCAGGGCACACCTACCAAATGTTTATCGGTGTGGCTTTTAAGTATGAAAAATAGGAGGGTAACCCAAATATTCAATAATAGAAGTATGATTAAATTTATTTTGGAATACAATGACACACTATGGGGCTATCAACATTTTGATGTAGATACATAATTATTGAAGTGGGGAAAAATCTAAACTACTAAGTAAAAAAATACATTGAAAGCATCATGTATTGTCCAAGTCTTTTCATTAAAAAATGGATGAATTTTAAATAATCTTTTCTTCATTATTTATTGCCAGCAATTTTCTCTCATTAGGTAGTGATTCCACTTTCTAATGACTCTTTCACGGCACCTATGCCTTCCCCGACCTTGTCCATTAAGTAGCAACACGTAAGACACTATTATTGTGAAGATGATTGATTTTAGCAGACAGAATCTGGTTGAATAAACAGTGTCTACATGAAAAAAATTTAATTTGGATGAGTGACAGATACATAGGTTATTAGGACACAAATACACCTTCACAAATTAAAAGCATCAAAAAGTGTTGTCTTGGAGCTTTCCGTTTTTTGTTTTTTGTTTTTTTTTTTTAATTTTTTTTCAACGTTTTTTTAAAATTTATTTTTGGGACAGAGAGAGACAGAGCATGAACGGGGGAGGGGCAGAGAGAGAGGGAGACACAGAATCGGAAACAGGCTCCAGGCTCCGAGCCATCAGCCCAGAGCCCGACGCGGGGCTCGAACTCATGGACCGCGAGATCGTGACCTGGCTGAAGTCGGACGCTTAACCGACTGCGCCACCCAGGCACCCCTGGAGCTTTCTGTTTTTATTCTCTGCTCATTTCACCCCTTTGTCTTATACTTTTAGATCATTTTTCATCGTAATTTACCTGATTTTTCTATGTTGTCCTGTGTTTCTTAAACAAATCAATGATTTCAAATTGCCAAATTCCAGTCTAATTCTAAACTTGTGCTTAAAAACTTTTTTTTTTCTTTATGTTTCATTTTAGAGAGAGAGTGTGAGCAGGGGAGAGGGGCAGAGGGAGAGAGAGAGAGAGAGAGAGAGAGAATGAGAGAGAGGGAGAGAATCTTAAGCAGTCTCCACACTTACGCTCCGTGTGGAGCCAGACACAGGGCTCAATCCCACGATGTGGGGATCATGACCTTAGCTGAAACCAAGAGTCACATGCTCAACCCGCTGAGCTGCCCAAGTGCCCCCCAAACTGCTTTTTCTCTAAGCACGAACTTTTTTTTAACTCAGCCAAGCTCTCTCTGGCCCACTCCAAAGAGATGACAATTTCTTTAGGTTTTTTTACCCTAAACGTATTTACCCTTTTTTGTGTGCGTATTGAGTTTGCCCTCCTGAGGAGATCATATCCTGGTGCCCAACAACTCTCTGTCTCCCTGTCAGCTTTCCCCAATTATTTGAAAATGTTTGTCTTGCTACTCTTGATCCACAAAACCTGGGTTTGTATTTTCTTCCAAATCAAAGAGTGATTTTAAAACCATCCTCCAGGCTATTTTATATTCAGTGATCCCAAACCCACCAGTGAACCTCTCACTGTTCAAGTCCTACAGCTCTTCAAAGCCCAATTTAACCAACACACGCACGTTGAAGGAAGTCCTGACATTGTGCTTTTATGAATCATCTTTGCTTTATCTGCTTCTCATTCCAGCTTGTTAGCTGCTTTTCTGAAGGGCCCACAATAATTTGAGGGCGGGAAGTTTGTGGTAGGCATTCCCAGAGGAAAGACTACTGATATTAGGTTTTCTGTATGTCATTAAATATAAATTATCAGAAAAAAATAACATTGGGTAGGCATAGCTGATGGCTTTCACAGTCGATGCCGAGAACATCTTGTACACAGGAGGAGGGAATGGGATGGAAACCATGGAGTGATATCTGCATATTTCTACAGAAATCGGCCTTCCATTTCCTCACGTTTCAACACCAATGGAAACATCAACAATGGCGGCTTTATACCTTGGTTTCAATGTCAACTTTCTTTCTTTTTTTTTTTTCCAACGTTTTTTATTTATTTTTGGGACAGAGAGAGACAGAGCATGAACGGGGGAGGGGCAGAGAGAGAGGGAGACACAGAATCAGAAACAGGCTCCAGGCTCCGAGCCATCAGCCCAGAGCCTGACGCGGGGCTCGAACTCATGGACCGCGAGATCGTGACCTGGCTGAAGTCGGTCGCTTAACCGACTGCACCACCCAGGCGCCCCTCGATGTCAACTTTCAAATCCACAGCTGCCAGCTTAGTCATTAAAGGATAATGAAGAATCTTACCATGAAAAGTTTTTATCATAAGATGAGATCGTCTGGAAAGAATCGGAATGAAATAAGTAACATCCATAGCAAAAATTTTCCGTATAACCCAAGAACAAACTGCCCTTCTGGATATTATTCTCCAGACACTGCCTTTGTTAGAACAATGGGTACGAGGATACAGGGCTCTAACTAAATCATGCAAGGTATAACAGGTTTCCACATTTTCCCGATGCTGTATAAGTATTTCAATAAGTTTATATTAAAGACCGCCAGTCAGGAAATGAATTTGGAAACTATGGTGTGGGTTTGGCTACCGATGGAATCCATCAGTTCGGAAAAGGATTTGTCAGATCACAGAGTGGACACCAAAATTGAGAGGCGCCATGGTCTAGTGAAACGGTGCTAGCTTGGGACTCTTCCACAAAAATCATTCATTCAGCACTGAATCTCAGGTGGCATTATATAGCAAGGCTAAAACAGAGTCTTCTGTTCCACCTTTTACCAAACCATGAGATTGTGTGCAGTTATTTAAACCTTCCATGTTGCAGTTGGCTGTTAAAATGGGAAAGATGCTGTTCGGTGTGTCTTACCTAATTTGCGTTCCTGAAAATAAAATAACTTGATATATCCAAAAGAGATAAAAAATAACCTTGTAAACATTTACATATTATGCTTGTTATCTTTTATGTGGGTGTTTATAATTAAGTGGCACTTACAAAGCAGGTCACGTTTTTGGAGATTATTTCTAAATGACTTGTCACCTACAAGTTTCTTTCTTCACCCTTGAAGACATTTTGCTTTCAGTTAGCAATTACAAAATCTAGGGTTTCAGAGAGATTAACAGCAACATTTTCTCAATCTGTAAATTTCAAAGACAGATTCCAAATTCATTTCCGAAAGAGTGTGCCTTATAGTTGTGATATTAAAGTAGAAAAAAAAATCTCTAGAACACTGTAGAGTGTGTTAACTTTTGAAGTTAAGGCAGCTCCAATTCAAAAAGTTTTAAACAATTTGAACCAGGTAAATTTACTTTGCATAATAACCACAAAAATCAAGTGAAATTTGTTAGGTAATACCATTAGCCTATCGCAAAGTGGTTCACATGAATCCAATTCTAGTAAAAGAAAATACAAAGTCAAATTCTTTTTCTTTTGCTGGTAGTGTCTCTGTGACTGTGGTACCGAGGTCATTTAAACTAACAGCAACTCAAAGAGAAAAGTCAGTAGGCACAATTCTTTAAAATAATGGAAAAAGCTGTGGTTTTACATTGGATTTTATATTAGGGATACTTTAGTCAAAGTTCACTTTGAAGGTAATGGGGGATAAACTAATTTTCCATAGAGGACCGACCATGTGAAATCATAACATATGAAAGTAGCAATTTTAAATCTACTGAAGCACAACCATGGAGTGTAATTTCAAATCTAAACCCTTACAGAGATCAGGAAAGAGAGAGAGAGAGAGAGTGAACAACAGTAGGATGATAGAAGACCATCCGGATAGGGAGGGAGGTGAGAGAATATCACCCTGCTTGACATTGAATTGATACTCTTTTGTATTAATTTTCAGCTCCATGGTTTTAGTAAATGTTCTCAAAAACTATTGAGAGGCAAGAACCCAATAGAAGTCAAGTTGTAGCTATTAGCTTCACTCAAAATAACAGAACATGTCCTCTTTGCTTTTTACAGGGCATTTTCATTTCTAAAACGTGCACCTCTTCAAGGCTGGACCTAATTCTTTCCCATTTTTTAATCTCTACCATGGCAAAGAGAGTGCTTTGCAAAAAACTAAGTCCCACTAATTAGAACTGAATCAAATTTCCTACTCATTTAGATCAAATTAAATTAATCCAATTTTATGTTTCAGAACAATGGAGCATAACCATTTCCATATTCACTACTTAAGTTGCAAGGGAAAATTAAGAGTTTTTTGAAAAAAAAAACATAATTGTGTGTTTCTCCTAAAACATGTTTAGAAGATTGGAAGAGTGACTGTAAATCTACCATTACCAAATATAAACAAGGATGTTTATATTGCCTTACTTCCCAACTTTTGACATGTAGAAACAATTTCACTATACTATTTGGTTGAACTGGTAACAACAAGAATAACTGGGATTTATCAGTGATATGTATGGGCTCAACAGAGCTTGTGACATATAATCTCTCATTTAACCTTCACTTTCACGCGATGAGAAAACAATCATTGCCGTCATCTTAGCATGAGCCTTTGAGAGTGACATAGGCTCATCTGGTTTTGAAAACTGGAAGGAAATGGTCAACTGGACCTGTTTTAAGCTTATTCACTATCAAGCAAATAAATGGTAGTTTAATACATACATCCAAAATTAAGAATATACTCATAAGTAGACAGGGCTCCCTGATGTCTTGTCCCTCCCAGAGTCCTGTCCTAAGCTTGGCAGTCTATCTCTGGGGCTGCTGGAGAATTCCCATCTGCACTCGAGGATCTACCCTATTGGTGCACGAAGGCACCCTTTTTGGGCCAGAGTTTGATTCTTCTCTTTTCAATTTTTTGCTGCCACATTGAGTCCATAGCAGGTCAGTTTGTCCTACTACAGAGAAGTTAAGAACTTTGTTAAACTGGGGTGACTGGCTGGCTCATTTGGTACAGCATCTGACTCTTGATCTCAGGGTCATGAGTTCAAGCCCTATGCTGGGTGTACATATTACTTAAAAAAAATAAAAGAAAGAAAAAAATTGTTAAATAATTTGGTACCAGCCGACATTTCAGGGAGGATTTGAATCAGTGTCTGTCTGGCTCCTAATCCCTCCATTCTGTCTGTATTGATTCCAAATATATGCCTTTTCCTTTGTTTTCTGCCCTGATTTAAAGTTCCAGTTAAAATCAAAAGATGATTCCATGACAACAAATTTGATCAAAATTAATCCCAACATATTCTTATTATATACAATATAATATGTGAACAAAGTATTGGAAGTATCTACATTAATCAATTCTTTAATCTTAATGATGTTGCCATATTAGGAATTTTTTTTTTTTTTTTTGGTTTTTACCTTTGCAAACTGAATGTTACCTTTGTTGTCAGAACCGGACGTTAATCTAGAGGAGAGCAGCGATCTCACACACAGAGGACTAAAGTCAAAATGCATTGTGAAATGAATTAAACTTCTCATAATTAGTTATATTTTCTTGACTTATTTTCTTATCAGAATCTTTTAATACGTTTTCTCAATATTATTGTCACATGCCCCATCTTTCTTTCCCTGACTCTGTTTTTGTTTTTGTTTTTGTTTTTTTGTGAGTACCACTCCACATATAGAATGCATTAAGTTTCTAGACTAAAGAACAGATGTTTACAATTATTTTTACCCTTTATGTTCTTTTACAAGGCATATATTTGGGTAAGTAAAGAGAAATTATTAGGACATTTTAAGATACACGGGCTTCAAAACCTCAGAGTTTTTTTATAATTTTATGTGCTTCATACAGAAATAACACAAACAAGAAAATAACTCAGATAATATGTGTATCTTAATACACATGAATAACATTGGACAGGCATGTAAATATACACACATGTAGAATCACAGATACCTGGAAATGTTAACTTCATAGACACTTACAAATGGTTTTAAATATACTGTAGATGAAATAGCTTAAGATCATTTACTGGGTTCCTTTTGTACGTAAAACACTAAAGCCGAAATAAGTTACTCCTTTTGGAAGACATTCTGGTTTCTCTATGAAAGATAAAATCTTCAGGAAATATGATGAGACCAATCACAAAATAAAATAGCTGACATATGAGATTTGATAGAGTCTTGATCACTGGAATCCAAAGGCAAGTTTATGTCTGTCTGGGTAACATTCCAGACACATTGGTCAATGTATGTAATTGTCTACTTGGCAAGCTCAGGATGAAATATGGAAGTATTTGAAGATTAGCATTAAAATTCTCCTAATACATACTTCTTTCAAAATGATGTTCAAAATTCATCTCATGCAGGATGCCTTCCTGACAGTTTTGGCAGGGAGAATCATCTTTCCTTCTTCAAATGTTGCTGCTGAGAAACGTATTTTCTTTTCAAATTTAAATGAAATCTCTATAAAAGAAGGAAATAAAAACAGTGAGTGAATCAATACAGGTAAGAAAACAACAACTATGAAAATGTTTGTTGCGACTTTCTATTGGGGCTCTTTTCTAGCAATATACGTGTATATATCCATTCACGCACATATATAAATATACATAAATGTGGCTTAATTCTTTCATTGACACTATAAACATTGGAAGGGAGGGGACGGGGAGGAGAATGTGTCCATGTAGCATCATTGGCATAATAGAAGCTTATCTGTATCAAGATGAAGGGAGACTAGAATCCCACTTTGATCAATCCAATAAACATGTGAAGTACATGGATATGTGGCTACATGTCCATGGTAAGTGAAACACCAGAGTTTTCATGATGAGTAGTAGCTGACATCTCCCACCCACTCACGGTGTATTCCTGATGTGGGGTAAAGTTCAGAGATGCAATGAAAGCCAGTTTAGAAAAAGACTTTGCGGAAAAAGCTTTTGTCTGATGAAGGACTCATGGCTCCATGGAGTGTAGAGACTATTTGGGAATCATAACTTTTGATCAACAGAACCACAGGAAAAAAGAAATTTTTGAGAACGCTTCATCATAGAGGTCGGCCATTTTAAGCCAAGGGATCGGGAAATGGGTCAATGATGAAATGACATCTGAGAAGTCCTGAAGGAGGTGAGGAAAGAGCTATAACTGATGAGTTCCAGAGGAGGCTTTGAAGCACAGAGAACAAAATTAATGAAACAACTATCAGTGATTACAATACCCTGTGATTTCCAATTTTCTTCAACAAAACAAATAATCGCACGTTTGAAAAAATCCTCTTTATTTTATAAATGAAATATCGGAAATGTTAGTATTTACAAGTGACGTGTAGGGGGACAAAACACATTGTTTCCCTATATCCTTTCAGGACGACCAAGGCAATACCACTCCCAGGAAGAATTAACCGGCATCTTTCTTTTTAAAAGCAGTGAAGTCGGCAATGAAAATGAGCAATCTATTTGAAAGGTCCCTTTTAACGAGTCGTCACTGATCGTTCTCTTGACCTTTGCCTCAAATAATTGCATTTGCCTGGTAGAACTTAAAAGAAGACATATCTAAGATCCCCGCCCCCCCCCCCCCCCCACCCACCCAAGACGTTCGGGAACAGAGTCCTGTGAACTAGTGAGTGGGGTTTGAAGACTCAGGGGGTCTATTTGCAAAAACATACATCAGAAGGTTTAAGCAGGTACAGTTCACAGAAATTTCAAGAAAAAAAAAAGGAAAGATTATAAAGTAGTCTACAGAATTACTTGATAAGAAAACCTTCATTTTCCTGTTCCTCTTTTTTGCAGAACGTGAAATGTTCCATTAACATGATGTTCCATTCCTCTCTAAAAGTCTGATTTATCATCTGGATTTGTGTTCCAAGCACTCATCATTTGAAGGTGACAGAAAATGTTAATTCATTTCGATTACACCAATATTTTGTTTGCAGAGAGTTTATCTATTAAAGTGCCCTCATTTTCACATAGTTTGGGCTGAAGAAAAAACAGCTACTGATTTTATATCGAATTCAATAAACTACCTATGTTTGCCCTGGAGAAAGTTCCTTATGTAAATGAATGCCTTTAATGGTGTAGCGATGACTTCTGTAAGCCATTCAGAACACATCAATGTTTAAATCATTTCTGGTGTTAAATTTATTTGAGGTCTGTAACAGAGGAATTCAGCTCCAAAAAAACCTGTATGATCTCGCATCCGATAACTGGTTTAAAGGCACGGATGTCATCTGAAAAACTAGGATGGTTACGTTGAAAAATGAAAATAGTAAAATAATTCAAAAAGCAACATTTAGCTTTTGACTGAAGTTTAAATGTTGACAACAGAGTTGGAAGGAAAATAAAGCAGGTGTAGAATTACGTGTTTGCAGCTGGGGAGTCTACCTGAATTGGGGAGAGAAACAATAGAATTTAGATAGATCTGGGATTTGGTCTGCAAAGAGGCCTAGAATTGCAAATGTCAGAAGGGTAGGTAATGGTTGGTACCCATGAAATGTTGAGCCCCGTCTCTGAAAGCAGTTGTCGGGGGTGCGGAGTTTGAACTTTCCTTTAACTTATTTTTTTTTAGAGTTTATTTATTTATGTTGAGATAGAGAGGGAGAGAAAGAATCCCAAGCAGGCTCACACTGTTAGCCCAGAGCCAGGCATGGGACTCGAACTCTCGTACCACGAGATTGTGACCTGAACCGAAACCAAGAGTCAGATGTTTAAGCGACTAAGCCACCCAGCACCCCTAACTTTTTTTTTAATTTACATTTTTGCATATATTTTATAATGTCCAAATATAATTAGATAATAGTAGACGTTCATAATCTCCAGAGTAACAAATGTACAGATACTGGAAGGCACGTGCTTGTTTATTCATTTTGTAGATTTATGTGATTACAGAAAGTTAGGAGATTAACTAGGATACTCAAAAATCAAGTCTCTTAGAAAAACAAAGTTGGATTTAAACATCTTTTGGACCCAGCGCACAAACAGGATCTTACTGCTACACTTTCTGGTATTTCCTATATCTCACTCCCAGTATCCAGAAGGTTCTAGCAACTCTCTTTGATGATGCCAATCCGCTTTTTTTTTTCCAATTTTATTAAAGTAAATCAATGAAAACAAAAAACACTTGGGAACAAAATAGGAAATAAAGACCTCTTTTCTTCTGGTGGCATTTCCTCAAATGCTACTTAAAAATTCTTCTCCCAAGTTTATATACTTCTAGCTAAGAGAAGTTCTACTTCAAAAATTCTACAGTTTAGGGGCGCCTGGGTGGCTCAGTCGGTTAAGCGTCCGACTTTGGCTCAAGTCATGATGTCGTGATTCATGGGTTTAAGCCCCGCATGGGGCTCTATGCTGACAGCTCAGAGCCTGGAGCCTGCTTCAGATTCTGTGTCTCCCTCTCTCCCTGCCCCTCCCCAACTCATGTTCTGTTTCTCTCAATCAACAATAAATAAACATTAAAAAAGTTTAAAAAAATTCTACAGTTTCTCTTACAGATGAAGTGCTCCCAGAAGCCAGACTCTTGCAGTCCCAGCAGCTCTAGGGTCTCAGGATGATGTGCCCCCAGACGTGATATCCTCATCATGGCTGCATCACATCACCTTTCGTGGGGTGAAGACCTCATCAAATCAGTCCTTTGCTCTGCAGGATGACTTCGTGTTCTCAATTTCTATGCCCTTCTAGTCATCATCTCCACACTTGCGGTGCATGTCCAAAAAGTCAATTCTGTCATTATTTGATAAGTACAGTAAAGATATTCTTTTATCACACTCTCCAGATTTAAGTGTCTCTTCTGACACTGTGTGGGTCCAGCTGCTACGTGGCCTTCCCTAGACATACTTTGCATAGAGAATGTGTTTGCATTTTTAAGAGTCATCTGTAATTTTGGTTCCCTCTTCCATAACAATTTGTGTGATTTCTCGTCTCGTAAAATCATTCTCATCAGAGCGCTTTTTCTTCTAGTTCCTGCATTATTTTACTAGCAAGGAAAATTTGCTATTAAGACATCTTGTCACCCTTAGGACAGAAAATGGCTGTGGATTTTTAGGTAGCAGTAGATCAATCATTCTTCCATTTACCAGCATGGAAACCAATTTGGTGGAAATGTAATGTGAGAGTATGCCTTGGCTTTTTGAGTTATTACAGCATAATGCCATGTGTAACTGATGCTATTTTCTACATAACAAATTATTCTTATACATTTTTACAGTTCATACAGCTTAAGAAAGCATGGCATTAACAAAGATAAGATAAATTCTACCTATTGTAACAAGTTAAAAAAAAGAGGAAAGAGGGATAAAAACAGTGAAATACAGGAAGAAAGAAAAATAAAAGAGAAAAAAAGGGTAATGAAAGAAGCAATAGAAGTGTGGCCATACTAATTTTGGCATTGGCATTGCCATCTTTCTGTTGAGTCAGGACAATATGTTCATGGACCGATTTTGGAACCAGATATTGAGTTTAGAATTTTGTGTAATGTTGTATGTATTGTTTACATAAAATATAACCATCAAAACCCCAGAGGATAAATCAGGAAAAAAACATCTCTGACCTCAGCCGCAGCAATTTCTTACTTGACACATCTCCAAAGGCAAGGGAATTAGAAGCAAAAATGAACTATTGGGACCTCATGAAGATAAAAAGCTTGTGCACAGCAAAGGAAACAATCAACAAAACTAAAAGGCAACCAATGGAATGGGAAAAGATATTTGCAAATGACATATCAGACAAAGGGCTAGTATCCAAAATCCATAAAGAACTCACCAAACTCCACACCCGGAAAACAAATAACCCAGTGAAGAAATGGGCAGAAAACATGAATGGACACTTTTCTAAAGAAGACACCCAGATGGCCAACGGGCACATGAAAAGATGTTCAACATCGCTCCTCATCAGGGAAATACAAATCAAAACCACACTGAGATACCACCTCACGCCAGTCAGAGTGGCTAAAATGAACAAATCAGGAGACTCTAGATGCTGGCAAGGATGTGGAGAAACAGGAATCCTCTTGCACTGTTGGTGGGAATGCAAACTGGTGCAGCTGCTCTGGAAAACAGTGTGGAGGTTCCTCAAAAAATGAAAAATAGATCTACCCTATGACCCAGCAATAGCACTGCTAGGAATCTACCCAGGGATACAGGAGTGCTGAGGCATAGGGGCACTTGTACCCCAATGTTTATAGCAGCACTTTCAACAATAGTCAAATTATGGAAAGAACTTAACTGTCCATCAACTGATGAATGGATAAAGAAGATGTAGTTTATACACACAATGGAATACTACGTGGCAATGAGAAAGAATGAAATCTGGCCTTTTGTAGCAACGTGGATGGAACCGGAGAGTGTGATGCTAAGTGAAATAAGCCATACAGAGAAAGACAGATACCATATGTTTTCACTCCTATGTGGATCCTGAGAAATTTAACAGAAGACCATGGGGGAGGGGAAGGAAAAAAAAAAGTTAGAGAGGGAGGGAGGCAAACCATAACAGACTTTTAAAAACTGAGAACAAACTGAGAGTTGATGGGGGGTGGGAGGGAGGGAAGGGTGGGTGATGGGTATTGAGGAAGGCACCTGTTGGGATGAGCATTGCATCCATGCATTCCATTGCATGGAAACCAATTTGACAATAAATTTCGTATTAAAAATATTTATATATTGTAGAATGGAATGCCTGAGTGGTTCAGTCAGTTAAGTTTCTGACTCTTGATTTAGGCTTAAGTCATGATCTCACTGTTCATGAGATTGAGCCACGCAACATACTCTGCGTTGAGCATGGAGTCTAAGATTCTCTGTCTCTCTGCCTCTCCTCCATTCATGCTCTATCTGTCAAAATAAACTAACATTTAAAAAAATATATATATACATATATAATACATACATATACTATATATATACATACATATATATACACATACATATATATATACATACATATGTATATATGTATATACATATATATATATACATATATATATATGTATATATATATATATATAGTATGGGGCTCCTGGGTGGCTCAGTCAGTTGAGTGTTCAACTCTTGATTTAGGCTCAAGTCATGATCTGGCAGTTCATGAGTTCCAGTCCCACGTCAGGCTCCACACAGATAGTGTGGAGCCTGCTTGGGATTCTCAGTCTCCCTCTTTCTCTGTCCCTCTCCTGTTCACTCTCTTTCTCTCCCAAACTAAATACATAAGCCTTAAAAAAATTAAAAATAAATTAAAAAATTAAAAATATATACTTTAGATTAAAAGCTCATGAAGAGAATAATGCATATTTAAATATCAAATTTCCCTATCAATGCCAGAACATGCTCCCCATTTTAGATGGTACCATAGTTTTAATGATCTGCACTTTGCCAGAAATATTTATAGATTATTTTCAACATTTTCATATACCCAGAAATATATATTTTACTTGTATTTCAAAAGGGTATATCTAAGTATTAATTTTCATTAATAAATATATTTATTACAGCTGCATAATAAACAATACAAGCATATAGAGGCAGAGGGAAATTAATATAATCTGAGCATTTATAATTGTGAAGTGATGCTCATTCTGAGTTTATGCAGTGAAATTAAAAGAATACAAATGAAAATAAATAATAGTGAACTCTTCCTATGTGTTAGACACTTCACGTGAATTTAAGCACTTCTTGTGAATTGTCTCATGTAACCCAGTTTTGATCTCGAAGAATTTCAGGTTATTCAGTTTATTTTAACTATGACAGATCTGAGACCCATAAAGTTTAAGTAGGCCATCCAAATCACTTTTGAAAATGTCAATAATTAACTGACTGTAAATAATTGAAACTGTCCAATCAAAAAACAGAGATTATCAGACTGGGTATAAACAGTAAGATCCAGGTATTTATTGTTTGAAAGAAACACACTTTATTTTTTCATTATTTATTTATTTATTTGTTTAATTTTTTTTGTTAATTTTTATTTTTGAGAGAGAGAGAGAGAGAGAGAGAGAGAGAGAGAGCATGAGTGGTGGAGGGGCAGAGAGAGAGGGAGACACAGTGTAGGAAGCAGGCTCCAGGCTGTGAGCTGTCAGCACAGAGTCCGAGTTGGGGCTCGAACTCACCAACAGTGAGATCATGACCTGAGCTGAAGTCGGAGGCTTCCGACTGAGCCACCCGGGCACCCGGAAAGAAACGCTCTTTAAACATAAAAATACAGATAAAGTAGAAGGTGGTAAATTATATAGCACATAAAATGTGAACATCAAAAGCATGAGAAAAGGATGTGGGTCACATTATTATTAGAGAAACAGAGTTCACAACATCATTATTAGATAAAAAGAAAATAATGGTAGTCAATTAAAGCAGAGAATATAAAATTTTTTCAGGTATGTACCTCATCATGGAAATTCAACATGCTTGAAAGAAAACATGTAGGTGAAGAAACAGACAAATGCACAGGTGAACATTTTATTTTTATTTATTTTTAATTTGTTTAATGTTTGTTTATTTCTGAGAGACAGAGAGAGAAAGAGAGACAGAGTGCAAGTGAGGGAGGGGCAGAAAGAGAGGGAGACAGAGTCCAAAGCAGGCTCCAGGCTCTGAGCTGTCAGCACAGAGTCTGACGGGGGGCTCGAACCCACAAACCATGAGATCATGACCTAAACTGAAGTTGGATGCTTAACCGACTGAGACACCCAGGTGCCCCCCAGTTGAACATTTTAATATGATACTCTCAGTAGCTGATAGAAAAGTAGGAACCAGATAACTAAGGCTATAGAATATTGTAAAACCACTATCAAGGAAATTGGTATAATGGACATTACAGCTCACTGCTGAATATACTATTTTATCCATATCTCGAACACTCACTATGAAAGACTATATGCTGGGCTCCAAAACATGTCTCAATAAATTTCAATGGATTCAAACAATACACACATTCTCTGACTACAATGGAATTAAATTAGAAGCCAAAAACAATAGTAATAGCAACAATAATAATATTAATAATAAATGTATAAAATTTCCATATATTTTTAAATAACCAAAAGATCATAAATAACCTCAGCAATATCATGGGAAAAATAAAAATACTTCAAAATGAAATGGAAGACACAATGTAGCAAAATTATAAAATAAAAACTAAAGCAATGAATAAGAGGGAAATAATTTATAGCTTTACATGTTATATTGGTAAAAGAAGAAAAGTATAAAACTGTTTAAGATCCCAACTTAATATTAGAATAAAAAAAGAGCTACTTAAACCCCAAACAAATACACAGTGGGAAATAACCAAAATGAATGTTTAAGTAAATAATAACAAAAAAAAAAACAAAAATTAACAAAATGAAGTGGGTTTATAAAAAATAATATTCAGGGGTGCCTGGGTGGCTCAGTCGGTTAAGCATCTGACTTCAGCTCAGGTCATGATCTCACACTCTGTGAGTTCAAGCCCCGCGTCGGGCTCTGTGCCGACAGCTCAGAGCCTGGAGCCTGCTTCAGATTCTGTGTCTCCCTCTCTCTCTGCCGCTCCCCTGCTCATGTTCTGTCTCTCTGTGTCTCAAAAATAAATAAAAACATTAAAAAAAATTAAAAAAAATAATATTCATAAACTGTTAGCAACATGGATCAAATAAAAGAGACATTATATATTGCCAGTATCTGAATGAAAGAGAGAAATAAATCACTGCAAATTCTACAGAGAGTAAGAATTTTTATAGGAATATTATGATCTACTTATAAATTTAAAAATTTGTAAGAATAAGATACATTTCCCAAGTTCCTTATTAATACAAACTATTAAAGCTGACATAGAAAAAATGAAAATCTTAAAACCCTTCAATCTGTTAAAGAAATTGCATTCATCATCAAATATTTTCCTACCAAAAAAAAAACTTCTGATGTGCTTATCCAAGTGAATTCTAGCAAACGTTTAAGAAAGAAATAAAAAACTCATACAAGCATCTTTACAAATAGAAAATAGAGGAGCATCCCCCAACTTGTTTTATGAGGCCACAATGATCCCAATCCCAATATCAGACAAGGATATTGCAAGAAAAGGAAATCGTTGAACAATATCCCTGATGAATTTAAACTAAAAAAAAAAGAATATTAACAAACAGAATTTAGAAACATATTAAAAAGTAATCGAGCATAACCAAGGCGGGGTTAAGCTAAAGAAGCTTAGTTTAACATTAAAAAATTCATCAAGGGAGTTTACCACATAAGCCAGTAAGGAAGACAAAAAAATATTTATGTTCATCAAACATAGAAAAGGCATTTGGAAAAAAAATCAGCATCCATCCATTCACAAAGAAAACAAAGGAGTGGGGCACTTGGGTGGTTCAGGGAGTTAAGCATTTCACTCTCGATTTCACCTGTGATCTCAGGTCATGATCAGGTTATAATCTCATGGTTGGTGGGTTTGAGTCCCAGGTGGGGCTCTGCACTGCCAGCGTGAAGCCTGCTGGGGATTCTCTCTCCCTCTTACTCTGCCCCTCCCCTGCTCTCCCTCGCTCTCTCCCTCTCTCTCTCTCTCAAAATAAATAAATAAACTTAAAACTAAAACGAAAAATGAAGGAATGTAGCTGTCTTTGTGACTTATTCTACTTCTGTCAGTGTCTGTCTGACTTGAGCCTCGTGTTTCGTCTCTCCATGGTCAGGTTTTCTCTTGTGTGGGATTTGTGGCTATTGGGTGTATTTGTGTGGGGCAGAGCACACATTCCAAGAAAGCCTTTTGCTGAGTCCTTTCTGACCCATCCTTGGTCCTTGTTCCTGCCAGGAGGGATCCCTGTCCCTGTGAGGCTTCTTCATCAGCCCTCACTCTCTGCTCACACCCCCCCTTCCTCTGGAGTCTCTACTCATGGGAAACTCACTAAATACATTACATTTATGTTTTACTGAGACCTGTAGCTTCCTCGGATCTTAGTTTTGTTTTCCATGAGGTCTGGAAAAGGGTGAAATGCTATCCTGGATAACTGTGAGGGAGCGTGAAGGAAGCAAATATATCTAATTCACACAGATGTATCTTTTAATAGGCAACCTTCCCATCTCTGTGTTAAATCCGTTATATGTGTAGAGCATTGAGCACAGCCTCTGGGAAGATAAAGGCCTTCATTCCTTGATGTGTATTGTTTTGGGGCAGTTCTCTCTGGTGTTTGAGCAGAGGTGAATAATAGTAGAAATGGCAAGCCAGGGATACAACTGGGGAGGCAAGTGAGAAGCTGGTAGGAAAAACAAAATACTGTGGGAAAATGTCCGAAGTGTCTGATATTCAGGAAGTGCGCAGAGGTTCACATGCTCAACAAAGATGTCCACAGATGAGCGGCCAACAGTTGGTAAATCTGGAAGCAAGATTTGGTGATGAAGGAAGGGAGTCTGTGCTTCCGGTCACTCTACTAAGTGACATAGATCAGTTGCCCAGCCATGGAGGAAACGTATAAAAGAAATGAAGCCTCCAGAAAACTGTATCCAAGTCAAAGACTCTGGCTTCTTGTAATTTTAGATGTAAAATAACTATCTACATGGAAATGACTACAGTTAGAGCAGAGACTTCCCGCCAACTGGCCACCTGGGATGTGAAAATAGGTCAGGACTAGGGTGATCCACTAGACCAAGGGTTTACTAACCACAGCTGGCGGGCCGGTTCTGGTTTTGCCCATCGAGTTTTACTGAAACAGAGCCACTCTCACTTTTTATGTGTTGTCTGTAGCTGCTTTTGTCTACATTGGCAGAGTTGAGTAGGAGAGATTTCATACCTTACAAAGCCTAAAATAGTTACTAACTGGCCCATGTTAGAAAAAAAATGTCCTGACCCGTGCACACTACATGCCTGGAGTCGCAGTTTTAGCACATCTTACACTTTCTCCAGATACCTAAGCAATCTGTCTCATGGAGTGAGGAAGGTATAGGTAATCACGAAGAAAAAATTTAGATAGCCTCACCATTTGAGGTGTCATGGAATAAGGGAAAACACTAAAAAAAAATTCACGCTGAAGCCCGATTGGTTAACCATCAGTTTTTAGACACTCCATGGAGTTGATCTCTGCCTGCTTAAATCTGTGGGTCTTATATTTCTAAGTAGATTGTGTGATCCTTAAAGAAAACTCAGATATTTCTGTGTGTGTGTGTGTGTGTGTGTGTGTGTGTGTGTGTGTCTTCTACCTCATAGTTCTCTTGGCAGAGTAGATATTTTAGCAGGCATGATTTGGAATGAATTAAATCAATGTTAGGGTAAGTACATAATGAAATATTAATTATCTTTTATCATAATTTCTGAATGTTATTAATATTACATAATAATACATGCATTAGGGGATCTCAGTGCTGTTCATTATGAACTTCTTCGATTCCAGTACTGCATTATAGCATGTATTAAAATGTTTCAATAAAACCAATGCAAATAACATCTATTTGCTTCTGTTTATTAAGAGGCATAGATGGCTATCTTATGGTAATGACATGGTTAAATTACCCTCTAAGTCAATATTTTTTCAACTGGAACATATCCAAAAAGACACTCAGAATACCAACTTAGTATCACTCAATTGCAGCTATAATATAGTAAAGTTTGAATATGTTAGTTTACACAACCAAATTAAATACTGCATTTTAGAGCATCAATAAATATTAAATTATGTAAGCTATTGACGCTCTTTTTTGGTAACTACTAATTCTCTAAGTTAGCTAAGAGAGTTTTCTACTATTAGTGTATGATCTGAGGGAAATGTAAGCTATTTTCTTTCAATTTTATCTTCTGTATCATAGAACTCTTCTATAGTGAATATGAGTACAAAATTATTCTAGGGATTGAAGTGATTAAACTAAATAAGGAAGGAAGAGTAGGAATTTCTGAGCAAAAGTTTCTCTGACCATAGGAGCCATTTTGCTATAGTAATCTTCTCTAAGTACTAGAAGTGACAGCAGTGTGGACACTTTCTACATTTACTATAGAAAAGGTGCTATTACTAGGAATGTATCCAAAGGATCCAGGAGTGCTGATTCATAGGGGCACTTGTACCCGTGTTTTTAGCAGCACTTTCAACAATAGCCAAATCATGGAAAAAGCCCAAATGGCCATCAACTGATGAATGGATAAAGATGTAGTTTATATATACAATGGAATACTACTTGGAAATGAGAAAGAATGAAATCCTGCCATTTGCAACAATGTGGATGGAACTGGAGGGTATTATGCTCAGTGAAATAAGACAGAGAAAGATAACATATGTTTTCACTCATATGTGGAACTTGAGAAACTTAACAGAAGACCATAGGGGAAGGGAAGGGAAGGGGAAACAACAGTTTCAAACAGAGAAGGCAAATCCATAAAAGACTCTTAAAAACAGAGAACAAATTGCAGGTTGATGATGGCGGGGAGAGGGGAAAATGGGTGAGGGGCATTGAGGAGGGCATTTCTTGGGAAGAGCACTGGATGTTGTAGGTTAAGTGATGAATCTAGGGAATCTACCCTGAAACCAAGAGCACACAGTATACACTGTTAGCTAACTTGACAATAAATTATATTAAAAAATATATATATACATATATATATATACACACACACAGGTATATGTATATGTACATACAGAGAGAGAGAGAGAGAGAAAAGGTGCTAGAATGCACTGCATAAAGTAAATATTTTTCTGTTCTGCCTAAATCATAATTCTATGTTCTATTAAGTGTTTCTCATATATTTTTTAAAGTTTTATTTATTTATTTGTTTATTTAGAGAAAATGCATGCATGCATGAGTGGGGGAGGGGCAGAGAGCGAGAGAGAGAATCCCAAGCACGATCTGCACTGTCAGCACAGAGCCCGATGTGGGGCTCAAATCCCAGAACCATGAGATCATGACCTGAGCCGAAATCAAGAGTTGCACACTCAATGGACTGAGACACTAGGTCCCCGCCCCCCCTCCCCGCCAAGTGCTTCTCATAGTTTTACAATAACTTATCTTTTGAGAATTGCATCAGAATAGAGTTCCTGAAGAACCCATCCTCTAAGTCAGTGCCTGCTTCCTTCACGATGAGTAGAATGTCCTAGCACACTGAGAGACACCCATCTGGGTCATTCACCATAGGTTCAGGGTTAAGGCCCACGCTTTGAAGTTCTAGGAATGCTCTTCAGCCAGCTAATCCTAGCAGGGATAATTTTTAGAAAAAACAGTTAAATTGCATCCAATTCAAATATACTAATTGACAAAATCAATGCTAAAGTATTTATTATACAGAGATCTTAACTTTTAATATATCGATCGATGCTCTTTGTTTACATAGTGCACACATCCTAAGTGGATAAGACTTCTTAGGATTAAAAACTACACATTTGAAAGGTATTTGGAGAATCCACAATCAGAGCACAGGGCGTTGTCAGTATCTTGTGCCATTTGTAGAGACAAACTTCTCCAATCTAGTGACTGTTTTTGTTTCTGTTTCTCTAAAGGTTATGGCTGATTAGAAATAGGATTCCATTGAGCTGGTGCCTGAATTTCAGGCCTTTGGTCTTTCTTTTTCCCTGACTCCTGTCTTGTGCAATGTTACAGGACGTTTTCATTATCTTCTAAAATGAATATGACCTTGATGAAAACATTTTGGACATTAATTATTTTTATCCTACCAGATGGGTATATATTTAGATTAATCAAAGATATAAAACTATGAAGGACAGACTTGAAAACTACTATAGAAGGTAACATAAAAACATATTGTTATATGAAAATCGTATCCAACCGTGCACGAACTCAACAAATCTATTGCTAAAACCATTATTTTTTACTCTTCTTTTTCCCCCTCATCCCTCCCTCCACTACTTCTTCTCTTCATCTGATTAAAAAAAGTGCTATAAATTCAGATTTTAAAAACGTGCTCTTAAGAATCTACTAAGGACCAACGATTGATCTTATTTTGATACGAAATAAATCCTTTCGGAGGCCTTCACTTCCAAATAAACAGAGTTATTTTAGCTCATGTAATTTAATTTTACTCTGGAGAACTCCTTCCAATGTTTTTGAAGACTGGTTTCATGCTATTTCCCATCAGACTTCATTTCTAAGAAAATGAATTTTTTTGGAAGTTTGGTGATACACAGCATACAAGAGACTATTATTAAAAATATTTACATAGTACAAGACTCTAATGTTATGTGCAGTTCTGTGTATTTTGTGACCTATCTTATCACTCATATAATAATGGAAGGGAAATAAATTCTTCTTCCCTGGATTAGGGAACTGAATTTGTGTAAGTATCACCAAGAAAGCATAGACTCAAATTGTAAGTGAATGACCTCTTTCCTTTTTACAGTAAAAATTCCCATTAATGCCGGTTTACTACTAAGTTCTATAACTTCATCCTTTTCTTCTAGCAGACAGAATTTTTCACCTGTAGAAATAGCATTGCAGCTGTTGATTATTTCCTAATCTTGATATATTAAAATGGAACAAAATGTTTCCTCCAGAGCGTCTGAAATGTGCTCTCCAGTCCTCTCCTTCTTTCCTCAATAGCGTTCGGTGTAAGAGTCCTTTCTATTCACAGTGGATTTCATAAATTAGATACCATATTTTAGATTTTTATGTATTACTATTATTGGCACCCACAATAGAAACATTTTTACATGAGTAGGGGTGTATCTGGCTCATGGAGACTGATACCACAGGAAGCAAACGTATTTACAATAACAACAAAAACTATGGAGAGGAAATTCAAGTTCATGTTATGGGATGCACATAGAGCAGGATGTATATTCACAAATATAAGCTCAGATAACAGACAAGTGATAAAAGAAAGAGAAATCACCAAAAATAAATGATACTGCCTTCCAATTTTTTTTTCCACTGAAAATCGACAGATGCCGCTGAGAACACAAAATTCAGAAGAGAGATTTGCTGCTTTCAGTGAAGCCTTTAATTGTCGTCTCTTTTGAGACTTAAAGAGAACACTTACCTCGCCTGACTAGAGTCAAGTATACTCATTGTGGAAGTTATTCTGTGGCTCCATTTCTATAAAGGAGAGATATCATCATGTTCTCTTTTGATTCCTATCCAGGCTTCTACTGGTGATCCTATGTTTAAAACTGTGATATTTGAAGACGCACACATCTAGATCGACACTTTATCTCTAACCACTTATTAGCGGAGTAATCTTGAGAAAATCACTCAAGTTCCATATGTTGTTCCCCACCTCATGAGATTGTTAAAGCATTTCAACTGGAAATTTACTGTAAGACTGCCTATTAATTAATAAAGTTCCACTCATATACAAATACTCCGTAAATGTTAACGGTAATTACTATTTGGTCAGTTAGTATTGGCATTACACATGGATTAACCTTGCCACATACCAGAGAAATCTTTCTTGCCATTTTATCTAATGACCATACTTACTTACAACCTAAATAAAATACATTGGTTCTGTATGGCCGTTATCTTCCACGGCCTTCCAACGGAATTTAATTGGCCTCCTTCACTTCTTTCAGGGTCCCCTGGTAGAGGTGGTGAAGGCACAGGTGTGCCTGAATATAAGAATATAAGAATATCTCTGTGTGTTCATCTGCATGTATGTGCCTGTTTCTGTTTATGTGTATTTTTAGGCCCCCAGCAGAGTCAGACAAGTTAAAAATCGTTAGAGGAGGATTGCATTGGGGCAAAATGCACCTGCACTTCCCACCTCCTTCGATACAACCAGCCCTGTTGGGTGTACTCGAATTCATCCCCTGCTTACGGGCATGCTGGGTTTCTACCTTCCTCTCTGGCCACTCCTTAATATTTTTCTTTGAATACCCTGCCGGACTCTGTTGAATTGGGAGCTCTTCAGTGCTTGACGGTAGACGTTCTTTTACTTCTCAATTAATATTATTATTTTTTTTTAATTTTTTTTCAAAGTTTTATTTATTTTTGGGACAGAGAGAGACAGAGCATGAACGGGGGAGGGGCAGAGAGAGAGGGAGACACAGAATCGGAAACAGGCTCCAGGCTCCGAGCCATCAGCCCAGAGCCCGACGCGGGGCTCAAACTCACGGACCGCAAGATCGTGACCTGGCTGAAGTCGGACGCCTAACCGACTGCGCCACCCAGGCGCCCCAATATTATTTTCTTAGAGAGACTACGCTCATCTTCATGGCTTCAATTACTGCTGACTCACAAATTGTGTCTCTAATACAAATCTCTCTAAAGATTTTCAAGTATGTATATTTAAATATTCATTTGATGTCTACAGGCATATCCGAAGGCCAAAGCTGAACTCATAATCTTTCTCCTAAACATGTTCTTGGCACAGTGCTTAGGTAAAATGTGGTCTTTTGCCTACACTGCCAGATATTTGACATAATTCCATGCTTTTATACAGTTTATTACACTTGGCCTATGGCTGTTCAATAAATATATTAGTAGTTATTACTATTAATTATATAAAAATAACCTTTGCCATGGTAATTGATCTGTGGTAAAAGATAAGTAAATTATTTTAATAACAGTTAGCTATCAGCTCTTCTGATTTGCATAATTCATTTTCATATCTCGAATTCAGTTAGTGAACCACATTGCTCATTAAGTATTGTTCAGGCAAAGAACAAATATACCACAACAGAACATGCTTTCATTGGTGTCTGTCTAATTACTTGCCCACTAAGACAATATCTATAAGTGCAAAATGAAGTGGAAAACGGATTCAATTTTCTACATTATCAGAGAAAAAGCATATGCTCTACATATCTGCATAGCATATCATTGTCGAATATAATCTCTTTAAAGGGTGGCGTCCACATGAGTTGGCTTGAAGACACATTGAGTTATGAGTTATATACTTCCCAGGCATGTCCCCCTGAAGTCTGCACGTCCTGGATCACAGTGTTGGTGCTCTGACTTGCATTCTGAGACCATAAACATGCAGAAATTGGAGAAAACGTAAACATTTTCAACGCCACCCAGTAAAATAATTTAATTATGGGTTCAATGTTTAAATAAAGCATCATTTGTGAGTAGCCTTGGCGAATTCTGACAGTAATCCATTTTCTGAGCAGCAAATTTGAACTTATAACAATAGAAAGCTGGGTTTGAGAAGTATTTATTGAATAGATTCGACACGAATTGTTCCTTCTTCCTATTTCTAGGCTGCCAGCTCCTGCTGTGGAAAACCGCAAATGTATTCTTGGCTCTCTTCCAAATGTATGACTTCAATGCTGATTGGAAGGAAATATGCCTACCGATCCCTTCTCCATCCCCCTTCCCCAGTGATGAGGTTTTGGGGCGACAGGTTCATGGGGTCTGGAGCAGATGACCAAGAAAGAAGTTTTGAAGACATCTTTGGTACAAAAAGGTGAATTATTGAAGCCCAGGGACAGGAGACTTGGGCAGGAAGAGCTGTCCCAGGACCATGGGGAGAGACTGGTTTTATACTGGGGTTGGGGGTGAGTAAAGTCCATGAGGAAGTTTCCAGTGAGATTTTCATATGCTAAAGAAGACTCCCAGGATACTGGAGGCCTAGCTATTGTCAAGCTAATGCTGTTTGTCCCTCTAGCAAAGCATTAGCATTAAGACAGTAGGGACTTCCTGGAAAAAATGTTTTACTCTGCCAGTCTCAAGTATTTGTCAATGGGCTGCAGGTTATAAAAAATTTAGTTCTATCTGCCATTTTCTCCTGCCTTTGTTTCCTACATCACTCTGGAGGGGTGATGGAGACTTAGGTCCTGCAGGACTGTGATCTCTATCAGTTAACCATTTGTTTTCCTCCTTTCCTTTGTTCTTGGGCAGCCAGCAGTGCCTGAGGAATACCGCACATCCTATGAGGGGTGGAGGGGGGGTGTTTGTGACCTGTCAGCTTGCCTAATGCTCCCTCCTCACCAGTCCCCTGACTGCTGTGCTCTACGTCCGTGCTTTTTCCCAGTGGATTTGCGGTGTTGGCCATCCATCCCAATCTAGATTCTTGCAGGGCATTAAAATTAAGTGGGACATCATAGTACCTCACCAAAGCCACTTCTCCTCTTTTGTCTCGGTTTCCTCATCTGTTAGATGGGATAGTAGTAATATCCATAGCATAGTGTCATTTCAGTGATGGGGACCAAATGAGCTAATCATGAGGTGCATAGAACATTGGATGGCCCATAGTGGGGACTCTGTACGTACAACCTTTTATTACTGTTTTTATTATTATCATCATCTGTAGTAATAGTAGTTGGAACATTAGTATTAGAATTGATGACCTTCAAAAAACTACCTTACATTACTTGGTAATTACCTTTGTGTAAGTCAGAGTTCAGATACAGGCCCTTATTACTACTTGCACAATAAAAGCTCTATAAAGACCTAGTGGCAATATCATTACCAACAATGGAAGTAGGGACAGCTTCAAAGGCTCCTCGTGCTCTTGAGAACAAGTTTTGCCCCTCTGAGTTTTAGGAATGTTCAGATTCTTTGCCCCAGCCCTTATATAACTTAGGTGTGATATTAACATAATCACTTTCCAAGAGTAAGCAGATGTTTTTTTTTGTTGTTGTTGTTTTGTTTTGTTTTTTGCCCTCTTGGCTACAGGTCAAATACTAGGTGATACTTAGAGCCTTTCCTGACTGACATGAACAGTCATCCCTTGTGGAATTTCCTGAGAGCCACAGTCCAGCCATATTCAGGTTACACAGAATAATTTTTCATTTCTTTCATTTAAAAATGTTTTAAGTTTATTTATTTATTTTGAGAGAAAGAGAATGTGCGAGCAGAGGAAGGGTAGAGAGAGAGGGAGAGAGAGAATCTCAAGCAGGCTCTGTGCTGTTGTAGCAGGATTCTTTCACAGAGTCTTGACCCTGAAGCTTTTCTTTCCAGGAAGCAACTTTATTCATGCCGGCACGACTCAGTTGGGCTCCTACCCGAAGAACTGAGCCCCAAACACCACCTGGCGTAGTTTTTTTTTATAGGTTTTCTATTTCTTTGTCTCCCATATGTGGTAACATGCAAACATGCTGTCTGATTAAGTGGTCTCCTGTTACAAGGTCATGAGGGATGTCACCTACGCATATAGCCATGCTGCCTTGTTTTGTTTTGTTTTGTTTTGGTTTGGTTTTTTTGCATTTTTTTCCATGGGGGGGGGACCCTACCACACTGTCAGCATAGAGACTGATATGGGGCTCAATTTCATGAACCGGGAGATTATGACCTGAGCCAAAATCAAGAGTCAGACGCTTAACCTACTGAGCCACCCAGGCGCGCCTCATTTTTTTTTTTAATTAATAGAGGGTTGCAAAGGACAGTTTATATGGGAGGTCTTTAATTTTGTAATTCAACTGGGGGTACGCTGAGGATAGCAGATCAAAATCATTGTAGATGCAACAGGAACCTGATAGCACAAGTGGTTATTCACAAATGATGGAATAAGGCAAAGCAAGAAGCTGCAATCTGTTAGGACTGTCAATTTTTAAAGTTCTCTTCCAGGGAAAAAAGGAGAGAGAGAGAAAATTGCTTTTAATGGCGAAGACCCTGCCTTGTTGTCTAACCCTGCTTCTTGAACCATTAGGCTGCAACTTTGTCTCTTCTGATGGGAGATCTTGATTTAGACAAGACTCTGTATTTTATTATTTGATATCTAAAAATTGTTTACAGTAAGTGCATATAAATGTTAACATTAAATATATTACTATTATTATTTTTTAAACGAACATTCAGTGAAATACAACACTTCACTGTTTTAAAATGTTGAATGGTAGTATTAGTTTAACTCTCCCACTTTCCTCTTCTTCTTACACTCCACTGCTCAAAAACTGTTATTGGTTCTTACATGAAACTCTTATTCTCTCTTTCTCTTTCTCTACTCCAACTTAAAATGGTATCAGTAGGCTCTAAAGTTGGCAGATAATGTATTTCATGTCCTGGGTTCCATTCTTAAATATAAAGCTTCTTTGTTCAATGACACCTGTACCTAAAATTTTCTAAATAATACAATAATCTGTGTTTCACACCTCCTACTGTGCCTGATTAGAGAAATAATAATACCTGCTCAAGAATTTTCCTGAGGCTGCTAATTTCAAATATCCCGTGCCCATGTCTAGTTAATTCAATTGTATTGAAGGTAGTTAAGGGTTGGCAAGGATGCAGAAAAAAAAAGAACTCTCATATCCTAGGAGTGCAAATTGGTACAGCCACTGTAGAAAACAGTATGGAGTCTCCTCAAAAAATTAAAAATACAATTACCGGGGCGCCTGGGTGGCGCAGTCGGTTAACCGTCCGACTTCAGCCAGGTCACGATCTCGTGGTCCGTGAGTTCGAGCCCCGCGTCGGGCTCTGGGCTGATGGCTCGGAGCCTGGAGCCTGTTTCCGATTCTGTGTCTCCCTCTCTCTCTGCCCCTCCCCCGTTCATGCTCTGTCTCTGTCTGTCCCAAAAATAAATAAACGTTGAAAAAAAAAAGAAAGAAAATGTTAAAAAAAAATACAATTACCATATGACCCAGTAATTCTACTACCAGGTATCTATCTAAAGAACACTGAAAACACAAATTCAAAAAAGATATATGCACCACTCTGTTCATTGGACCATTAGTTACAATAGCCAAGAAATGGAAACAACCCAGATGTCCATTCATCAATGAATAAATAAAGTAAATGTGGTGCACACACACACACACACACACACACGCAGGAATATTACTCAGCCACAAAAGAGAATGAAATCTTGCCATTTGCAACCACATGGATGGATCTAGAGATATAATAATAACTAAAATAAGCCAGACAGAGAACGGCGAATACCATCTGATTTCAGCTATATGTGGAATTTAAGAAAAAAAAATGAACAAAGAAAAAAGACAAATAAAATAACAGACTCTTGAATACAGAGAACAAACTAGTGGTTGCCAGAGCAGAGGTGGGTGGGGGAATAAGAATACCCTTATCATGATGAGCACTGGGTAAGGGACAGAATTCTTGAATTATTATCTTGTACACCTGAAGCGAATGTAACACTGTATGTTAATTATACTTCAGTATAAAAATGGTGTACATGATAGTACATTAATTAGGATAAGGCTGAGCTCAAAATGCAGTAGTTTAAATAAAATTAAAGGTAATTTCTTTGTAGGGTAAAAATCCAGTATGGGTGGAGGGGCGCCTGGGTGGCTCAGGCAGTTGAGCGTCGACTTCGGCTCAGGTCGTGGAACTCACAGCTCGTGAGTTCGAGCCCCACGTCGGGCTCTGTGCTGACAGCTCGGAGCCTGGAGCCTGCTTCGGATTCTGTGTCTCCCTCTCTCTCTCTGCCCCTAACCCACTCACATTCTGTCTCTGTCTCTCTCAAAAATAAACAAACACTAAAAACAAAACCTAGGATGGGTGGAGCTCTACTCTTGGAAGTATCCCAGGAAGCCAGGCTAGCAGCATCTCTGCCCTCCTCAACATGGAGCTTCCAAGATTAATCCAGTTCTCACTATTCACTTTCCACTGGTAAGAACATAGAGACTTCTAAAAGCAAGGAGGCTGAAAACACAGCTTCCCTGGGCACACGGGTATTTAAGAGGAAGGCCAGGATGAGTTTTGGGGAACAGCCAGCAGGCTCTAAAATACATCATAACATAGGCTTGCTGATGGTTGGGTCTCCCAATAGTGCAAATATTACTGGGTGCATTGCAGGTACCCAGAGCATCATAATCTACCCAGGACCAGAAGTTAGAGAGCAAGTGCAGGTGGGCAGAATAAAAGGGGACACCGTTTTGGAGGTGCCACTGAAAAGGAAAGCAAACTGTACACACAAAAACAGGCAGATCACATGTATCCTTTTATTTGTTTAACAAAATTAAGACATTGAAAGTTTATTAACTTTGAGAGAGACAGAGACAACATGAGTGCGAGGGGGTCAGAGAAAGAAGAGACAGAGAATCCCAAGCAGGCTCTACGTTGCCAGAGCAGAGCCCAACGTGGGGCTCCTACTCACGAACCCGGGAGATTGTGGCCTGAGCCACAGCTAAGGGTCGGATGCTTAACCAACTGAGCCGCCCAGGCGCCCCGAGACTTTTATTAGAACAGACACTTCTCTAACCACCACAGTGGTTGTGTGTTGAGAACATGATGGAACAAGCAGGATTGAGATAGGAGACATCAACAGGAGTAGCATCAGTAATTTCCAAAGCACTGCCAGTGTCCATCTTGTTTAATGGTAGAAATAAGAGCAGAGCAAGGCCACTGGGGGGCAGAAAGAAGATACCAGAGCATATATGTGACCAAATCCCAATGTATTATGAAGAAATGAGTAATATCAATACACTTGTCGCCTGTTCAGAGATTCAAAGGACAAAGACTGAGTGCTTTTCTACTGTCATTATCATTTTTGTTCCTTGGGTATTATCGTCTATTTCCTGTGGCCTGGGGTGGGTGGGTACGCAGTTATGCACTCATAAATTTCTGAGTATTCGGAAGGAAGAAGTGGGTGGAAATTCACCATGGAAAACAATCAGAATCCTAAGCATGAGGTCCTCTTTATAGTGAGATAAACACTGGAGAACTTCCCCTTCCCAGTAAACTCTTCTTTGAGCCAATGAACTCTATGCTCCATATTAGAGGGTCTCCCAGTGCAAAACTCCATTTTGGAATCCAAAATTCACAGTCAGGTGTCTCAGAACTAGGCGCTAGAGGTCTCAGGCACCAGATGAGAAAGTGATCATTAATCAGCACTAGCCCATTAGCATTATGGGAAACGCCATTCAATTGCTCTATTTCACCAGAGGTGGATAGAAATGGAGTAGCATCTCTGCATTTAGAGAACAGGACTTCCATCTCACGTTTGCTGAACAGAGGATTTTCCCTAATGGCTCAACTAATTTTCACTCTTCACCTTTGCTATTCTGTAGCTTTATGCTTTTGCCAACAATATTATGAAGTTGACAGTTATTTCACAATTTACTTTTCCTGGTGGGGTTACCTTTAAGATGTGTCCCCCTATACTTTATTCTGGAGAGCCAAACTCTTCTTGCAAAGTGTCCATCCATGAACGCTTTCTCCTGTGCAGTCAGTCATGGAAAAAAAGTGTTTCATGCGACATATCTTCAGCCCAAATTAGGAAGGCAAGAGCCCTAAGCCCTCCCACCTGGAGGCAGCTGCTGTTTCAGCCTTTGGCTTTTGTTTCGTCAGGGACTTGAAGCCTGAGGATGTGCAAGCTCTCTAAAATATCTTAAACATAAACTACTGATGACAGGATCTTTTTTTTTTTTTAAATCAAAAACACAGCTGCATCAGATCCTTTTTTTTTTCTTAAAGCCTTCTGGGACACTTCAGTTTTCAGTCTAGAATTTCGAGCAATGGGGACATGACCATAGCTCCTCAAGGACTGAGCCATATGACCTCCTTATGCCCATGTATTAGCACGTGGGATTGATTTGAGAATTAAAATGACATTTGAACAAGAAACGTTGGACTATGTAAAAGTACAGAGTTTTGTGATTTCTATGGTTATGTGGAATGCCAAGATTAGTATAAAGCCCTTGATTCTCCCATTTGAGCCCACAATTCTAATAGTATATAATTTTTGTATTTCAAGGGGAAAATGCTCTATATTTTGATATTCTCCATTAATTTGCTAAACAAACCAGCAAAAGCTATGTCCTTCTGTACTAGAGGTTACAATCTAATTCAATTCAATTCACTGTTAGGAAAATAGGGACGCCTGGATGACTCAGTTGGTTAAACGTCCAACTTCAGCTGTGAGTTCGAGTCCTACGTCAGGCTCTCTTGGGCTCTGTGCTGACAGCTCAGAGCCTGGAGCCTGCTTTGGATTCTGTGTCTCCTTCTCTCTCTGCCCCTCCTGCTTTCACACTCTGTCTCTCTCAAAAAAAAATAATTAAAAAATGTATTAAAGAAAATAGCCTATAAACACATACACGCATATATTTTGTATATAAATTACACATATATTTTGCAAAATTATATATTATATGAAATTAAATACATATATTTTTTATTTCACACACTTATATATTATGCAAAACATATATATATTTGCACATTTGCTCAATGAACAAAAAATAAATGGATCCAAGGAACAGTTATAGGTATTAGGGGATATACACAACCACAAAGAATAACCCCTACTCAGAAGGCATTCAGATGGCCAACAAACACATGAAAGGATACTCAATATCCCTAATAACCAGGGAAATGCAAATTAACATTGAAATGAGATATCACTATACACCTGTCAGAATGACTAACCTCAAAAACAGCATAAATAACAAATGTTAGTGAGGATATGGAAAAAAAGGAACACCACTCCCACCCCCGCCCCCTGCGCTGTTGGTGGGAATGCAAATTAGTGCAACCATCATGGAAAACAGTATAGACATTCCTCAAATGTTAATAATAGCATTACCATATGATCCGGCAATTCCACTACTGCGTATTTACTCTAAGAAAAATAAAAACACTAATTCAAAAAGATATATGCACTCCTATGTTTATTACAGCATTATTTACAATAAGCAAGGCATGGAAACAATCCAAGTGCCCAGATGAATTGAAAGGATAAGGAAGACATAGATAGTTAGATAGATAGATAGATAGGTAGATAGATAGATAATGTAGATATAGATATATATACACCATGGAATATTACTCAGCTGTAAATAGGAATTTAATCTTGCCATTTGCAACATGGATCGACCTAGAGAGTATAATGTTAAGTGAACTAAGTCAGAAGGAAACAGAGAAGTACCACATGATTTCGTTCATATGTAGAATTTAAGAAATAAAATAAATGAACACACAAAGGGGCGAAAGACAAAAAAGACTCTTAACTATAGAGAACAAACTGGTGGTTGCCAGAAGGGAGGTGGGGGGAGACAGATAAAAGGGATTAAGAGTGCACTTAGCGTGATGAGCACTGAGAAAAATCTTGTTTTGAGAACGTTGCAGTGGAGGTTATGGAAAAACCTTTGTCTTGGAATTAGGACTTTCATACCTGTTTGATGGTGTAGTCAGGAACAAAGGCATAAACTATGGAATGTTTCAATTGTGCTCATTTGAAGAAGCAAAAATACTCCTTCTCTTACATGATTTCCCACTTGTCTGTAGGACAAGACGCTGAGAGAGGTCTCGCCTGGAATCTTTCTGGGCTATGAAGCGCTGATACATTCTGGCAGTCTGGTTAAGTGGAAGATGTCCGACAGAAAGCCAGTGAAGATTCAGGAAGTCTACATTAAGGACCAGATGCCCAGGGAACTAGAGCCCAAGAGATCAGTGATGAACGGAAGGGAGGGGTGTCTTAGAGTCCTAAGCAGGTACGCCAGATTGGTGTCTGAAGTCTTGTACCTGCTGCCCGTACACATCTCTTGAGAAGCATTTCATGGCATATTTCCTCTCCGAATTTTTCCTTAGCTATACATTTACCATCTCTCTCTCTTCGGATGGGAGTGCTATGTTTTCTTTTCTTCCTCAGGTATTTAAAAGTGTATTACATTTTATTAATGTTACTTAACCTGCCTTTGGTTCCCATCAAACCGTGAATCTTTGTGAACATTTCCCATGCCTTGCCCATGATTGTCTTAAATTGCCTAGTTAAAAAATAAAAAAAAAATCTGTCTAATGGATTCATAGAAAATGTTGAAATGACAGGTTGAAAGAATTCAAGCAAATGCTGGAATCATTCTCTAGAATGACTTTGATTTGTGAACCAGACCAAGGTCAACATTTAGCTAGACCTGAGCCCATAGTTGGGGACAATTAGGACCTAAGTGGAGGGCACGGAGGCAGAAGAAAGCTGTCAGGCAGTCCTTGTCTGTGGATTTCAGTGCTTTAATGCACACTTTTAGTGCGTTGAAACCAGGGCTCTAATACAAAGTCATTACTGAGCCAATCCTAATAAATTTTCAAAATGAATCACAAAAAATTAGTTACAAACCAACTACAAATAGTAGCATTATATTTTGGAGCATTCTAATTTTTAAATTTACAGTTGCACTTAAACATACAACTCATAAGAAAATATTTCACTCCACCTCAACCATCCTTCACAAATAATCAAAATGAATTGAGATTGTGCTGAACCATTGAAAAGTCAAAATAAAGAATAACATAAAATATTACACCAGCATTAATGAAATGTAGTTGATCAAATAACTTCTTAAAACTTGTCTTTTAGAGGCTCCTGGGTGGCTCAGTCAGTTGAGTGTCCAATTTTGGCTCAGGTCGTGATCTCGCAGTTCACGAGTTTGAGCCCCACGTCGGGCTCTGTGCTGACAGCTCAGAGCCTGGAGCCTGCTTGGGATTCTGTGTTTCCCACTCTCTCTGTCCCTCCCTACTTACACACTGTCTCTCTCTCTCTCAAAAATAAATAAATATTTTTTAAAAAATTTTTTAAAAACTTGCTTTTATCTTGTATTTTATTACAACTTACTGTAAAATAGCAAAAATTTAATTTATAATTTATGTACCTGAATAAAGACATGCATTATAATTTTCAAAAAGACACTTTTTTAAAAATTTTTTTTAATGTTTATTTATTTTTGAGACAGAGAGAGACAGAGCATGAATGGGGGAGGGGCAGGGAGAGAGGGAGACACAGAATCGGAAGCAGGCTCCAGGCTCTGAGCCATCAGCCCAGAGCCTGACGCAGGGCTTGAACTCACGAACCGTGAGATCATGACCTGAGCTGAAGTCGGACGCTCAACCGACTGAGCCACCCAGGCGCCCCGAAAAAAAAGACACTTTTTTTTAACAAGACATGTTTTTTTCACATTAAGAAACATTACCTTTTACTTACGTGTCCTTTTTTTTTTTTTTTTCAACGTTTATTTATTTTTGGGACAGAGAGAGACAGAGCATGAACAGGGGAGGGGCAGAGAGAGAGGGAGACACAGAATCGGAAACAGGCTCCAGGCTCTGAGCCATCAGCCCAGAGCCTGACGCGGGGCTCGAACTCACGGACCGCGAGATCGTGACCTGGCTGAAGTCGGACGCTTAACCGACTGCGCCACCCAGGCGCCCCTACTTACGCGTCCTTTGACTATGTCGTCTATAAAGGTTTAGAACCAGCACAGAAAACTAACACAAACTGTACTTGCACTGGTCGGGCATTTATTATCAAATTTTAAGGTAAAACCCATATAACATAAAATTAACCACTTTAAAGTATAAATTCAGTGGTATTCAACACATTCAGAATGTTATATAATCATCGTCTCTATTTACCTAATTCCAAGGCCTTTTCATCACCCTAAAAGGAAACTCCCTACCCGTTAAGCAGTCACTACATCTATGTCTCTCCTCCCTCAGCCCCTGGCAACAACTAGGCAGCTCTCTGTCCCTGTGGATTTGCCTGCTTTGGATACTTTATATAAATAGGATCTTACAGTACGTGGCCTTTTGTGTCTGGTCTCTTTCACTGGGAAGAATGTCTTGCTGGATTATCAACGTTGTAACAGGTGTCACAATTCATTCTCACTTTGGATGAATGATGTTCCACTGTGTGGTCATATCACACTTTGTTTATCCATTCATCTACTTCCAGATATTGGGGTCTGTTTTTTACCTTTTGGCTATTGGAAATAGTGTGGCTATTGTATAGAATTTGTTTGAATATCTGGCTCCAATTCCATTCAGTTTGTTTCCATCACCTGTTTTGGGTGTATGTGCTTAGGAGTGGAATCTCTGGGTCATGTGGCAATTCTATGTTTACCTCATCAAGGAAACAACCAGGCTGCTTTCTACATACTTTACATTCCCACCAACAAGGAGTGAGTGATTGTGTTTCTTCACGTCTTCACCGATACTTGTTCTTTTCTGCTGTAGGATTTTCTCTTAAGTTGCGGTCAACTTAGTACATTCGACTGCTATTGCAGAGCAGCTTTGATTTGCATTTCCCTAATGATTAATTTCATTAAGCATCTTTTCATATATTTATTGGCCATTTACATATCTTCTTTATATACAAATGGGGAGGAATGTCTATGCAATTCCTTTGCTTATTTTTTTTAAGTTTATTTATTTATTTTGAGGACGAGCGGGGCAGAGAGAAAGAGAGAGAGAGAATCCCAAGCACGTTCAGTGCTGTCAGCACACAGCCTAATGTGGGGCTCAAACTCACGAACTGTGAGATCATGACCTGAGCCAAAATCAACTGACTGAACCCCCCAGGTGCCCCTTTTTGCCTAGTTTTAAATTGGATCATTTATATTCTTCTTATTGAGTTGTAAGAGATATTTTATATTTACTGGATACTCGACTCTTACCAGATATATTATTTGAAAATATTTTGTTCCATTCCGTAGGTTGTCTTTTCACTTTCTTGATGGTGTCCCTTGTTGCACAATAGTTTTAATGTTTATGAAGTCCGATTTGTCTATTTTTGGATTTTATTTCCTGCACTTCTGGTGTCATTTCTAAGAATTGGCTTCCAAATTCAAAGTCACAGAGATTGACTGCTTTAGTTTCTTTTAAGATTTTGTATGTGTTTATACATTTAGATCTTTGATCCATTTTCACTTAATTTCTGAATTAGGTGTTCATAAGGGGTACAACTCCACTCATCTGTGTGTGGATATGCAGTTGCTCCAGGACCAATTGTTGAAGAGATTATTCCTTCCCCATTGAATGCATTTGGCATCCTTGTCAAAATCAACTGACTAGAGGTGCCTGGGTGGCTCAGGTCATGATCTCACAGCTCATGGGTTCAAGCCCCGTGTCAGGCTCTGCACTGACAGCTCGGAGCCTGGAGCCTGCTTTGGATTTTGTGTCTCCCTCTCTCTCTGTCCCTCGCCCACTCATGCTCTGTCTTTCAGTCTCTCTCTCTCTCTCTCTCTCTCTCTCTCTCTCTCTCAAAAATAAATAAACATAAAAAAAATCAACTGACTAAAGATGGATGGGTTTATTTCTGAAAAATTTGACATTTGACTTTCAAAACATTTGAGAAATCTCATGCGTAGTCTGAAATTATTAAACAACATTATTTGGAAAACACAAATTTTTAGAATCGAAGGCAATGATATAGCACCATCTCAAAGTCAACTCACTGCCTTGACCACAGCGATAGAGCTACACTATGAATACTTCTGGCAAACGTCAGCCATCAAATCCCATAAGTTGGCATTGTTAATACTGGTAAAATTGTATTTTTCTTTTCTCTTGAAATAATAAACCTTAAGTTTCTGTAATTCTGGGCCGTTGGCTGTCAGGTCTCTTCCCTGGAGCAAAATAGAAGTTGAGTAGAAAGGAAGGAAAGAAAGAAGATACCAGAAGAAAAGAGCGAAAGGCACATTTATTTATTTATTTAACCATCACCAGCCCATTCACCCAATATGTAATTTTCTGTTATCTCACCTAGCCTCTCTTCTGATTTTTTCTGCCTTCAAACATCGGTTACTGTATTTTTTGGTGAATTTTTCAATATATTTTATATTTGCTTCCTTACCTCTATATTTACTACTTACTGCCTTAGTTCTGTTCTGTGTCGACTAATGATTGCCTGTTTTAGGTCTGTATCAATTTACTCCTTAGAAACTGAAATTACTTAAAATTTATTTTGAATAAATTTGTACAGGGGTAGACGTGCAGTAAATAAATGAAAGTTCATAAGTAAGAGCTACAAACAGGGTATATCATCTACCCTCCAGAAAGTAAAGTTAATTTTATTATCCATTCATACTTCAACACTTAAGAACAAATGTGGATTTGTTCTACAATAGATTAATCTAGAAGGTCATGAACATTACACTCGGTTAAGCAACAAGGTCATGGGAGATTTACGTAGCTTGAATCAAATCAATATCATTTTGTTATTCTTTATTCTCAACCCAAAAGACTAAATAAAAATCAACAATATATTGATGTAACTAAATATTATTCAGTGAGATTTATGAGACTCTGGTAAAAGAGGTTGGCTCAGCAGTAACCAGGGATATAAAATCATCATTGGAGCTTTCAAAACAGCAACTTTTGTACGTGTTTTCTTTGTTAAAAATTCAGACACATGCACCAATACTCAACGGTATTATTATTCAACATTACATTGTATATAATAGATACCTAAGAAAGGTTTCTGTAATTAGACATTTATCACATGTTTGATGCTTTGTCTCTCACGATTAAATGTAAGCCAAAGTTCATTTCCAGGCACAACAAATGCATATATGTAAGAATGACAGGGCGTACATAAAACAAACATGTCTAGTAAGACATCATCTTACTAGAGAATAAATGGGGACAATAATTTACTAAGACAGATTACTAGGTAACAATGGTATGAAAGTTTTTCTGTCCCAATCTATTTCTGCTCTGTGAGAGATGACTTCTTCGAGTTGGCACATATATATTAAATATACATTTTAGGAGAGCTTCGTATGCAGTGCTACCCAAATTTGGTTAGGGAGTTCTATAATATTTTATCAGATAAATATTTGGTCCACGTTTTAATCTTTTCAGTTTAATCATTTCATGGACATTGAGATGCAAAATGACAATAGAAATTATGATTGGTTTTAAGGGTATTGGAAGCCACAGTTTTCAGAATTACCTTTGTTAATCAAAGTGCATTGTTTTTTCCAAGACTTTACCATTTGCCTGTAGTTAGCCTCAACTAGCTGTATTTTCTTGATGTTTATTTATTTGGGTATTTATTTATTTTGAACAAGACAGGGGTGCCTGGATGGTCCAGTAGGTTAAGCGTCCAACTTTGGCCCAGGTCATGATCTCATGGTTCATGGGTTTGCGCCCCGCATCGGGCTCTGTGCTGACAGCTCAGAGCCTGGAGCCTGCTTCGGATTCTGTGTCTCCCTCTCTCTCTGTCCCTCCCTGCTCACACTCTGTCTCTCTCTATCTCTCTCAAAAGTAAATAAACATAAAAAAAATTATTTTGAACAAGATTGAGGAGTTTGCTAATTACTATCCCATCAATCATGAGTTAAATATCCTTTGTAAAGTCTTGTGGTAAACATTAGGCAGCCGCTTCAAATTTGATGCAGGTGAATAATTGTACTATAATTATCCCTAAATGCACTGCAGGCGAAAGGCTAAGTGACAGAGAAAGATACGATTATTGCCTAGGATTCCACGCTTTGGGGTGATTTCATTCAATGCAAATCTAGTGATTTACCCACACGGTTCCCAGTCCAACACTGGCATCATTAAGCAGTTTTCATTTTTGACTTCTGCCAAAAAGCACTTCATACTTCAACCATTAAGTCTATTGTTGTTATGGTTGTGAGAAGAACAGCCATAACTTTTTTTGTTTTTTCAAGACAGGACAGTTGTGAGTCCGAGGCATCTTGCTCTAAGAGATACAGCAGGTCTGATGTACAAACACATGCCAGTTCTACGGGGAACAACGAAAGCCGTAGGAGGTTAGACGTCATAAAGAGTGTGGAAGGATATCCAAATTTACAACAGGGTGGTCACGGTAGACTTCATTAGAAAAGGAAGCACTTGGCTAGGACTTGAAGAGGGTGAAGAAGTTGGTCAGGTGACAGGTTGAGCACAATGAAGGGCCCTTGCGTTAAGCTGGGGCTATGGCTGGTAGGGGGAGGTAAAAGGTGTGTGGTCACTGTTCTGGAGTTGGGGACACCGAGGCAGAACTAGCAGATGAAGTTACTGAGTTAAGGGGGAAAGGGAGAGTGGGGCGCTTGGGTGCCTCAGTCCGCTAACCATCCAACTCTTGGTTTCGGCTCAGGTCATGATCTCATGGTTCATGAGTTCAAATCCTGTGTCGGGTTCTGCACTGACACCATGGAGCCTGCTGGGGATTTCTCTCCCTCTCTCTCTGCCCCTCCCCGGCTTGTTCTCTCTCTCTCTCTCAATCTCAAAACGGAAATAAATTTTAAAAAGGGGGAAGGGGAGAGCCACCAGAAAAGACTCTGAAGAGTCCTGTAGGTCTTCTGCTTTTACTCTGAGAGCTAGAAAATATGAGTTCTTTGTCCGCCTCTCCTCTTTTTTTTTTTTTTTTTTCAACGTTTTTTATTTATCTTTGGGACAGAGAGAGACAGAGCATGAACGGGGAAGGGGCAGAGAGAGGGAGACACAGAGTTGGAAACAGGCTCCAGGCTCCGAGCCATCAGCCCAGAGCCCGACGCGGGGCTCGAACTCACGGACCGCGAGATAGTGACCTGAGCTGAAGTCGGACGCCCAACCGACTGCGCCACCCAGGCGCCCCACCGCCTCTCCTCTTTTAGCGCTTTCAATTTGTTTTGAAAAACAGAAGCCATATAAAGTAAAAGTTGGTGGATACAAATGTGATTGCCGTCATTTCAGTGGAATATCCGAGACTTGGATATGACCCATTCTTTACGTAATTTTTCAAAAAAGAAATATCGAATTATAAGTAAAATGAATGATAAAGGATACCATTTTTATTTAAACATGATTGTTTTTCAAAAGAAAATATAATTATCAGTGTATATTTGGCAGACATTTCTAAGTGTTTATCTTTTTAATTTTATTATTTTTTAATTTTTTTTTATTTTAGAGAGAGAGAGCGAGATCAGGGAGAGGGACAGAAGGAGAGAGAGAGAGAGAGAGAGAGAGAAGAAGAGAGAGAATCCTAAGCAGGCTCCACACAGCGCAGAGCCCAGTCCCACGACCCTGGGATCATGAAACTGAGCTGAAATCAGGGGTCAAATGCTCTACTGACTGAGCCACCCAGGTGCCCCCAAAGTGTTTCTTTATTGAAGCACATCATCAGATGTACCCCTTGATGTTTGTGGTGTGGGACAAAGAGCTTGCTTTTCCTGGCTCTTTATTTCTTTCCCACTCATACTCTTATTTGCTGCGAGTTAAAAAGAATCGAGAGAGATTTATTTGGTAACGTCCCCTTAGGGCTTAATGGAAAAGATGGAGAAGGTTGTGGTGTGCTCAAGTTATTGAAAGAGGGAAGAAATAGTCAGTTTCCCTGAGAAATGGAGGGAGAAGAGGAAAGGAGGAAAGTGGAAGGAGGTAGAGACTTGGGATGCCTTCCCCTCCATCTCTTACCTGAGCCCCCTGCTTCTGAGAAACTGAGTCACGGCTCAGCACCCAGCAAAGTGAGGGAGCAGGAAACTCTACGCAGTGAGGAGCGCTGATTTCTTTGGCTGCAGGAAACGGCCAGCCCTTCACAGATAGAAGGCTCTCTACCTTATAGTGTCCCAAACACAAAGCAAGGCCGTGCTGGTTCTATTCCTGGAAAATCTCGCACGTTGATAAACACGGCGGTGTCTGAGGATCAGATCTTGCCGTTCAGTTGTCCTTTTCTCGGTAATTTGGGTTTGCTTTTATTCACGGCCAATCAGAGCACCAGGTCTTCTAAGACTATTTTCTGGAATAAAAAAAAAAGAAATGTGAGCCTCCAATGTTATTACCCATGACAATTGTACAGGTATTTTGTGGATTCTCGGTGAATTACAGTTCATTTATAATTTCCCAGTAAGAAATAGAAGCACGTTCATCCGTGTAGTGATGGGCATCGCTAAAAATAGACAAGGAGAGACTAAACCATCCCCCCCAAAGTCACACAGCTGGTATCAACGTCAAAGTCTGGAAGTCTACAATGAGGACCCATACCCATGTCTGGGTTGTTGGTTTCCCTGCAGTGTATCCTGTCCATCTCGTTAATCTTTGCTAATTTGAGAAATACTGTTGATCAGACTATACATTTGACCTGGCAAGAAGCAGCGTGACGTATCAAACTCATCCTATTTTCTCTTGAGGATATCCAGTTTTCTTGTCTCTTATCCTCCTTTTCTCATTCCATCAGAAAACAACCCGTCTCATCTCTGTCATTTTTAACGGTGTGCTGATTTTTCACTTGAGTGTATCCGTGTCATTTTGTAACAGAAAACCCGAGTTTTGATTCAATTTAGATAAGGTTATATTTAGCATGAACTCAAGGGGTTTCAGTTATCGCAGTGTTACAATCAATAAGAAGAAAAAAATCATAGCATTCTAAATAATGACATCCAGCCCGCAGTCCCACCCTGGGAAACTTACAATAATCTTCATACAGAAATCCAACTTCAAGAAATCTAAATTAGCTTGTGAGGCTCAGTGGGAGTCTAGAGGGTCTCCAGCATGGACATTTTGTACAAAATTTAAGGAAAGAGCAGGTGGCCTGCGAAGTGGTCCAACACAAGGTGGCTGAGGTCCAGATTACGTATTTGTGAATAGCACTTAGATTGCTGATTGGGGTTCTCAGCATTGAGAGTCAAATCAGAATGGAGAAATCCAGGACTTTAATTTCATGGCAGATGAGGTGGGTAAATAAAGATATATCACACATTTTAAATTATGACACAATATGACAGCAATATTAACTGTCAAGAAAAAGTTTTCTTTGAGTCTGTGAGTTATGGTATAAATTCCAAGAAGATATAAATATAATATTTTGAAATATAAATAGGTTATACTCTATATTGAATCTGTCATGAATTATTCTTTATTAAACTTATTATTTTGTTCACTTGCAAAATATCTCCTCTTGGTGTTATTAAGATCAGTCCTCACAAGCACTTAAGCATCATATATAAAGCTTTCCATAGTTTGTAATAAAGTAAAATGCTTTCAAATATTGATTTTAGATAAATAGATTTGTATATGATGCATCACATCAAATTTTACTTAACTAAAGATCAAAGTTTAATTGTAGGTTATTAGAGTTAATCTTGATAGAAAGCTATGGGGATTTCCATTCAGAGGGAAGAAAAATGTATTCAACAAATGGATAAACTTTGTTTTTCTTGTTGGAAAATTAAGTATGTTATTTTGCAAGTTCATGAATTTGTAATGTAGATGGTTCAGCTTGGGCATTTTTGAGCCTTAGAGATCTCAGGGATCTATGTCATAGTGATGTTTCTACAATTCATTCTCCTAGCAATATGAATTTTTCTAAGTGAAACAGAAGTGATAGGTTTTTAGTATTTACCTCCTGGTACTATCCTAGTTTCCCACTCCACAAAAAAAAAAAAAAATAGAAAAGGAATTTGATGGTAGTTGGTAATTACTTTTTTTTTTTTTTTCACTTACATCTGGCTTTCCACTGAAAATAACAAGACAGGTGACACTTCTTAGTGAGTTGATGAGAAATGACGCTGTGTTTGCAGAGACTGGTCTATCTTCCTTTCTTTGTGAGCCACCCTGGAACAGAGGAGGGCTCAGAGAACATAGTCACATTCTGACTCAGTGCTGCGGTGTAACCTGGGGCATCCGTTAACATCACAAATCAAAGCACAGTAAAAGCAGCGTGTGTACCCGAGGTGGTGAGTGGGTTTGAAATACAACAATGTCACAATTACACTGCAGAACACAGCTTGCCATTCTCAACACAGCTGAGGTGACTGTTGCGTGAAACTTTATCAATATGCTTTTAAAGTGGAACAGCAATCATTCCATGAAGTGAGAGATATCTATAGCACAGGAAAAACAAGAGAAATGCATGTCTATAAGAAATGAACCATAAGCTCCCTTAACTCCGGTTTTCTTAATCTAGTATAGGTTGCTTTTCACTATACTGAGATCTTGTGGGGCAATGAATGGGGGAAAACAAAATTGTGGCCAAATTTGTCTAAGATTGGGTATGGCTGCAACGAAGGAGTAGACATAGGGCCAAACTCTTTGAAGAACAACTTCTATAAGAGCACTGTGTATCTTTCTATTATCAACTTGATATCTGTGTTAATGATATGGTCAAAAAACTTGGAATGAATGGCCATCATGAAGGATTGTGTCAAGATGATTTTATTACGTGCCCCATGCTCCTGACCAGACCATCTGTTTGAATCACGGGATATTTATTTGCTCACACTGGTGTTTTGTCTCCTGAAAAAGTACGTGCCTCAGATGCATTAAGTAAAGACAGGAACAGATGTAACCTGAATAATTATAGCTTATCTCTATTATATAAAAAAAATGTCCAAAGAATATACGTAGGGAATACTAATTCTCATTGACAATTTGGGTGGGATGATTTTTGCATATCAGTTAGGATTGCCTTCTGCTACCAGCAATAGAAACCCTGACCAGAAGTAGGGTTAAATGCAGGGGAAAATTTTTCTCTTCTACTCAGAGGCCATGAAGTGGGTAGACTAAGGAAGGTGCAGCTAGTTAAGAGTGTCAACGTGGAGCCAGACTCTTGCCATGTTTCTGCTGTTATCCTCAGGTTTCCTGCCGAAATCTTCAGGGGTCATCCCTGAGTATGTAACAGAGGGGGCATGGGAGGGCCTAATGTCCTTCCTTCTCCTGGACTATTGATCTGCAGAGGGATGTTCTTCTAGAAAATTTCCATTTACAAATTCTGGGACAGAATTTAATCGTGTGGCCAGCCATGCCTAGAAGGTGGTTAGAAATGGTGTCTAGTTTCTAGTTTCTATGTAATGAAAGTTCTAGAAGAATGCACTTGAGAACAGATACTGTGTAACGGAACTTACAGTATCTGCCACTATTTGAATATGAGCTTAGAAAGCCACGCTAAATGAGCAACTTCTAGCAAATTATTTTGGTATATAATGCATTCAGTATGTCAAAATATAAACTCTTTAGAATATGCCATTGCGAAAAAGATACCAATGGGAGCTGAGATCCTTGGTTTCAAAGTTAATCTTTTAGAGAGAAGTCTCTTTTCAGAATTCTCCTTTTGTAACCCTCTTTCCCCAGAGTGTTTATAAAGTCTGTTCACATACATCAGGACAAATAATGGTGGCCTTGGAAACAACAAACAGAAAAAATCGTGGTGATCTGACTGAGAAAGCAAATCTAGTAGTGTAGATTGGGATAGAAACGATAAGAGTTCAGATTAACAACACATTCTTAAGTATGACTGTTTGTAAATTCAGCTGCTACCAAAACTAATACATGGGCTTACATTTTAGGTTTTAGAACGGATATGATTTATATTATCTGTTGGGCCTGGTTAGAACCTAAACATGGCTGACATCGCATACGTAGGTTTCCTCCCACTATCGGACAAGAGAGTGTTCCTATGAGACTTTTATAAGCCAAAATAGCATAAAGTGAAGAATCCGTCACCATTAATTTACCAAAAAAACTTTGAACATTCCCAGATGGAAACAATAACCTCTCTTAGGCTTTTTTAAGACCTTAGGTCACATCACAGTAATGGATGCACAGAATAAATCGAGATAGAGCCCAGATGCTCACAGGTAGGTTTCAGAGCTCTGGTGCTGCAGGTGGAGACACTGAGCGTGGTTCCCAGGGAAGGAACTTGGCTGTGCGGCTCTCATTGCTTGGAATGTGTGCTGCCTCTGTGAGGTCCCGCTGCGAAACGCTGAACGCTATTTTTACTTTTCCCCTTGTATGGTAAAAGTGAAATTTCTCTTTGGATTTTTTTTTTCAGTTAGCGAAAACAGGTACAAATATAGGTGTTTCATAAAAGCGATGTGGCACAATGCAAATTTTTGAAAAGTGGGAGATGCCTGTACCTGGATAATGTAAATATATATATTATATTTATTATATATTATATATATTTATTATATATATTTATTAAATATATATATTATATTTCCAGCACTCAGAACCATGCATTTGCTGGATGGTTTAGAGTGTTATTTGTTTTACTCTGTCTCACTCTCTCTCTCAAACATGAATAAATATTAAAAATAAAAAATAAATAAAATAAAATAAAATTAAAGTTTTAGGTCAAAATGGAGTTTTAATTATTCCAGCACTCAGAACCATGCATTTGCTGTATGGTTTAGAGTGTTATTTGTTTTACTCTGTCTCTCTCACTCTCTCTCTCAAACATGAATAAATATTAAAAATAAAAAATAAAATAAAATAAAATAAAAGTTTTAGGTCAAAATGGAGTTTTAATTATTCCAGCACTCAGAACCATGCATTTGCTGGATGGTTTAGAGTGTTATTTGTTTTATTTTTTATTATTTTTTTTAATGTTTACTCGCTTTTGAGAGACAGAGACAGAGTGCAAGCAGGGATAAAATAAAATAAAATAAAATAAAATAAAATAAAATAAAAGTTTTAGGTCAAAATGAGTTTTAATTATTCCAGCACTCAGAACCATGCATTTGCTGGATGGTTTAGAGTGTTATTTGTTTTATTTATTATTATTTTTTTAATGTTTACTCGCTTTTGAGACACAGAGACAGAGTGCGAGCAGGGGAGAGGCAAAGAGGGAGGGAGATGCAGAATCCAAAGCCGCCTGCAGACTCCGAGCTGCCAGCACAGGGCCCGATGTGGGGCTTGAACTCGCAACCTTGAGATCATGACCTGAGCTGAAATTGGACGCCTAGTGGACTGAGCCACCCAGGCGCCCCAAGTGTTACTTTGTTTCAAGACCTGAAGTCATTTAGGAAACGAGTGTGTCATTGGCAAATGATTTTTTGTTTCTTTTATCATCACCACCCTAGGGGGGATTGTTCTGGGGAGTTGACCGATCGACCTTCCGACCTTCCGTCCAGTTGAAAGGTCACAGGGCCCGTGAGGAGGGTCTCCATCAAGGAAGCCCTTTCTAAAAGGCACAGCACGGAGGACCAAGGGGAGCCGCAGGCTAGTGTGGCAGGGCTGCGAGACCTGTAACCGGGTGCACCTGCTCCCGTTACGTCGCTTCTCATACAGGAGGCGAAAGGAAACAGGAGAAATGCGGTTGCATTTACAGTATGCGTGGCAATGACTTCTCATTCCCCCCCCCCCCCCCGCACTTACTGTAAACAGATGCTTCTCATATGCGACTTACCCTCCATAATGCTCTTGCAAGATGTGGGATAAAACTCTCACCATCAACAGTAAAGAAAGGTAAACTGATACTTTAAAGTTAACATTGCATTAATTGTAGCTATAAACTTCTAAAGCTTTATAGAATGAGTTTATTTTTACGGCAAACTATCTCGAACATATAGAGAAGCAGAGAGAATAGTACAGCAGATGCCCACATAGTTTTAGCTCAGGTGAAATAAAGACTGAATTAGGGAGGGAATTATCTCAGCCTTTTTAATGCAGTTGATGTTCCCGCAGGTATATTCTCTTCCACTTCTCTCTTTTCCCAGGTAAAGCATCTATCCTCAAGTTTATTTTACCTCTGACTGTATTGGTTGTGAGTCTCTATAAAAATATGTAGTATTTTTTAAAGTTTTATGTAAATGCTATCATGATATCAATATCTTTGCAAGTTGCTTTTGCAATCACTATTGTTTTCAAGATTTATTCATTTAGATATGAAGATCAAATTCACTCATTTTAATTGCTTTTCTTCGTTTGAATTTACGATACATTATTCATTCACTCCCCTAATGAGATACAATGTGGCATTTCCAAGTTGTTTTTATCATTGTGTGGCATACTGCAAGGAAAACACTTATATACTACTTTTTCTGCATACGTGAGATTGCTGTTCTAGAATATATTCCTAACAGTGGAGTCGTTGAATCTTCAACTGGCCCAAATATTGTGAAATTTCTCTTTCCAACGGCTTGAGCAATTTATAGTTGAACTAGAAATTTATGAGTTTCTGTATCTCCCCATCACCTCCATCCACACTTGGAATCATCAGCCTCAAAATTCTGCCCCTCAGGTGGTATCAGAATGCAGTTTTAACTAACACTTGTCTGATTATATTGACAATATTTGAATCGAATATTATTTTGAATTGAATTTGCATTGAATATTTGAATTGAATAATATTTTAGATTCATTTTTGTCAGCCTTATATTTTGTGGGAAAATAGAACTGTTTACATGCCTTGCATACAAAGGTACTGGGGACTTTAAAATTTAAATATGTATCATTTTGATCAGGAAATCGTCTTAACACGTGAATAGCTCTATCTATCTATCTATCATCTATCTATCATCTATTGCAGTACACTTGGAAGTAAAATACGTTTAATATTTTGAGCAAGTTGAATTGTCCATTATGTTACCACACAGAGGGTTCACTTTAAATGGGTTGATGTGTTTTTATTCTTACATGCATTGTTTTACAATGCTGACACCATAACATTTTCAGTTTTAGCTTCCACTTAACTCTGTATCATAAGTGTCTTTAAAGCATAACTGACGTGCAATATCCTATTAATTTCAGGTGTACATCATAGTGATTGGATATTTTTATTCCTTCATTGTATTTAATGGCCACATAAGATTCCATTAAGAAGATACAGTGTAGTTCTTAACCATTGCCATAATTCTTTATGTAGTATTGAGTCGGGGTGAGTCTAGGGTTTTAATATTAAGGGCCTTTTCCTGACACCAAAAGTAATGGTTATTTTCACCGTTCATATATATTTTTTTTAAACAGGAAAACAAAACAAAACAAGACAGCACGACTGAGCGTAATTCACAGCTTGAAAACAGGTCGTGGCTCCTTAAACATGTGTCTGTGTGTCTGTGTGTCCGCACCTGTGTGGTTTAGTCTCTTTTTCTGAATACTCCTAAATAAGAACGAACAGCAAAGTTTTAGGCTTTTTTTCACTTATTATTCATCACTAATAATGCAATATCTAGATTGGCCCATTGCCCTCTTTCATAAATTCAAACATTACAGTGATGTTTTTATTTCCATTTCTGATGCCAAGGTAGAAAAATAAATAATAGCTACGGGAGGTGCTTCTTAATCTCCACAGTTTACTTTGGTTCACATTTGGGGAACTGGGAAGGTCTCCAGTCCTTATCGTCAAGATGGAGGTCCCAAGATAGGCAGTGAGCTGTGAGGAGAAAAGTATAAATCACCAAACAGAACAAGCATGGCTAGAGGATCTGCCCCCAGAAAGGGAGGTATTACAACAGATAAGTGCAGTATGATATGAACGGGGTGTGGTAAATAGGAAAGACAGAACCTAGCGGGGTCTATTTGTTAAAATTCCTCTCTGGGCCCTGTTCTTTCTGCCTGGCCCAGAAAACATTTGTTGACCAAACATTCACCCTTTTTCATCTTCCTATCAATTTTCTCCCTTCCCGCTGAAGTCCCAGACCCCTACCCCCTTCTCCTTAGCTCTGGGTGGCATTTAAACCTCCATTGCTTGACTGCCTGGGGCTACTACTTTACAGAGCTCTCACACATACCTGAGTGAATTTGGTTTTCTCTGTGTATCTGCCTCATGTCAATTTCATTCTTACACCAACCAAATGAACATTGAAAAGTAGAGTGAAACGTCTCCTCCCCAACACGTGGAGAAGGCATATTACTATATAAGTTGGGATGTCACACCTTTGGTTTTGCCTATGAACTATGAGTTCCATTTTCACTGCAAGGAGATGCATTATAAAATCTGTTGTCTTCCCCAAAGGCACCTCCATTTTGGCAGATGATTGAGACACTGAAAGTATCTTCTTGTTGGCATCTGTAGTTTGGACAAATCTGTGGAAAAGGAGGATTAATTATTTTCCAAATCATATTTAGACTTCACGGCTTACATATGACCCGTGTCTTATTTCTTGACACTTATTATTTTCTAATATAAAAGAAGCCAAAAGGCCTGATATCGAGCTTACATGCAGGTGAATAAAGACAGTGTTCAGAGTTTAAGACCTAGCCCATTAATAAAGGCTCTGGAGATCCTTCGGGCTGAGGAAACTACAAATAAATTCTAGGCTCTTGACCCCACTGGGCTGAGGACAATGAATTTCTGTGCAGGACCTGCAGAAAGGTGGACTTCAATGGTATCTTTTACCAGTAGGCAGAAGCCCCTTGGGAGAGACAGCTGACTTCAGCTCAGTCCTGGGTCTGCCTGAAAGACAAAAGTATCCACAGCAAGTATTACAAAATGACAGCCCTATGACAGATTTGGTCCTCCACCAGGGAGAGCTGATCCCTTTAAACAATTCTACTTGTCAATTCTGCCCTTACAATAACTTTCAAAACTGTTGTGCAGTCTCCATGTAATTCCAGCAAACTTTAAAAGTCCCTTTAAAAGTCTTATGTTTTAGGGGCGCCGGGGTGGCTCAGGCAGTTAAGCGTCTGACTCTTGATTTCGGCTCGGGTCGTGATCTCATGGTTCGTGAGTGTGAACCCGGAGTCAGGTTCTGCACTGACATCACAGAACCTGCTTGGGATTCTCTTTCTCCATCTCTGTCTCTGTATCTCTCTCTGTCTCTGTCTCTCTCTCTCTCTCTGCCCCTCCCCTGCTTGCTCTCTTTCAAAATAAATAAATGAGCGTTAAAAAGTAAAATAAGTGTCTTATATTTCACCAAAATGGGAGAATCATTTGGCTTACATCTACTCACATCGTAGGCTCCTTAGTTGCTGGGAACCCATCCATCCAGCTTCCTGATGGCACAGCCCGGGTGGTTGGTGGAAGGGCAATGCACAGCGACCCTCCAAATGGGAAGCTACTGGTATCCCTCCTCTTACTCATCATGGCCATCCCCATGGTCCAGTTGGCATTGATGATTCAAAATAAACCCATGGGGGCAAAAATCGGGGATATTTTCTGGGGATGACCCCCAGGACAAAAAAGAAACCTTATATCCAGCCGGTGCCACCCCTGCCTGCCCGTCCTCTACCTAAAGGAAGGATAGCCCCCTATATTTCCCAGCTAAGGAGGGGGACAAATGGGTTCGAAATCCCCACTCCAGCAACAAACGAATGTATCCATGGATACAAGCTGCTCCAACCCCTAGGCCCACTTGGCCCCCAGAGGCATTCCAGAGCATAACTAGACCTGGTGGGTTAAGGTACAGAATGGTTCATTAGTTCCTAGGTATACATTGTCTCTCTGGGAGCGCATAAGGCATGGGTTCCCAGGGCCCTCTTGGCTCCCTCCCGGCGCCCCAGACCAAAGCGAATACTTTTGTTCCTTGTACCGCAAACGGTTCAAAGGAACAATTAAGAAGTCATGTCCCTGTAAACATTCCACTTGAGGTGTTGAGAGCTAGACGATCTTTCATGAAAATAGCAAAGCAAACGCTTTATAGACTATAAATAAATGTGGATACATAAGGAAAGTAACATGAAGAAATGAATCAATAAGCAGAGAGCAGGAGGGAACGTTACAAAGAAATAATCATGATATTCCTTAATGGGTGATTACACAAAGGAACGTTTTTAAAATTAGGTAATGCTAAGAAACATAGATGACGCTCGCTACAAGGAAATTGCTGACAAATATAATGCCACGTTTGCCACAAGAAAGCGGCCGGTCTAACACGCCGCTGTTGTCTGTATCCATTTGTTATTTTCGCCGACGCCGTTCATCCTTCGGGAACCCCTGGACCTGCTGGGGCTGGACTCCGGCACTTAGTCTCTTGATTTTATATGGCATCCCTTATCTCTTCTAGCATTTATTCATATGAAGGGTGCCCAGGACACTAAGAAATTATCATTTCATATTTTATATGCTTCAGTGAGAAGTGCTTAGAAAATAATACACAGCTACGCTTATGGACCACGGTCCCATGCTATGATGTTTGCTTCCTCTCTCTGCTTTCCACCGTGCCCTTCACACTCAAGGAAGCAGCGCACAATGTTGCCAGAATATACTTTTACTTCTTCAATGGGCTGTTAAGTCCCCTCTGATGATCAGTATTTCAAAACGCTTAAATACGCTTTGGAAATTTCCTTTTTGCATATTCTTCCTTGGTTCTGGAATACTGTGTTTCAGACTGTGGGTTCTGACTGTTGAAGGGGTGGGAAAATCACTTGGGTGAGCTGTGATCAGCATTTTCTTTTCATGAGGGGGATGGAAGAGACTGCAAACAAAGAGTTCATCACACCGGGGAAAATCAGTATTATTGCAGGAGAATTTATTTTAACAGATCTGTATATGGATTTGTGTCCTGGGGTCTTAGGTCTGTCTGGAAAATGTTTATCTATTATGGACAACGGACAGAAGAGGTGTGTGATCCCCTGCTCTACGCCACTTTATCGTCTATATTTGAATCCAGACTTTTCTCCTTCCTATAAAATAGATTTATTTTTAGCTTGACTCTAACAACACAATACATTTTATTTGACAGCTTGATATTCTCTTGCGTTCCCCCCATGGATATCTTCCCCAATACCAAAATCTCAATAGCAATTATTTGACATCAAAATGTCATTATCACCGCGCATCCTTCTAATTGTATTTGAAGAGTCCTCTCTTTCATAGGTTTTACGTTCCATCGGCCCTTTCTTCCGCTTCCCCACGTCTCCTTTGCTAAGTGCCATTTTTGTCTACTGTTCAAGAATGGGTCAAGTTTAGAATGAAGGGAGTTTATTTAGGATTCATTCTAATTGACAATAAATAGCCTGGGGACTTAGCTGCCACAGCTGTCCCTTATTAGATCATAGTGCAGCTCATCAAATTAAAATAAGCTGTCCTAAATTCTGCACTGTACAAGGGAAGAAAGAAAAAGCATTAGGCCCTCTCAGAGAGCCCTTTAGAGTGAATTATGTTGATGGTTTGTGTAGAAAATGGGCCAGATGACAGCCAAGTTAGAGCAGCCTGTCACCACAACTAATGCTCACATGTCAGCTTTTGGACCGGAGCACAACTGAAGGCTTACAACTGACTGGCCGTCAGCTTTGGTTCAGGAGGTCAAGGTGCACAAGGTGAGGGTCTCCCCAAACTTCCAGCGTGCCTCCCGTAGCCTTCCGTTTCCCGAGTCTGGGGTCTTATAAATGATGGGATGTTAGGGGTCTGTGTGTAGAGTTTTAAATCACGATCTGATATGGAAGCCTTGCTAGAAACATGTGTAGTTTTACCCAGATTTTTGTAGGTGGCTGGCTTCAGAGATACACTTAATTAATTCCGAGAAATGCAGTTAGGCAACTGCAAATAAGGTCTCGTGCTAGTGGCGAAAATCATCTTCTTTGCTGCCATTTTCCCGAATAAATTTACCTCTGTCTCTAAAAACACGCAAAGACAGCGCACGTTGGCACCGCAGCGTATGTTTTTAAAATGAACTGAATGTGCTTTTGCCTTCTTCTGTTTCCAATGCCAATGCCTAACAGAGAAGTGGTATAAACCCCCAAGTAGGGTAAGAGCGGGGTGGGCGGAGGGATGAGCCTAAACTCGCGCCGAGTTTTTTGTTCTTTTGTTTGCCTTCAAGATGACCAAAGAGAAACGATCGCAGAGAAAAGAACAGAGAAGCCGATTGAAGAAGCTCTCCAAGTTCATCAAACAACTCTCTCCAGCAGCATCTGCCGCCGTCTCTGCTGTGTGGACTACAGGTCAGGACACGCGGGGCCGTGGGGAAGAAATCCAAGCTACGCAGCGTGCTGGGGGAGGGGTTCTCCTATCACTGCTCAAACTTTGTCCTGATGTGCACACCCCTCCACTGAAATAAATCCTCCGACAGTAGGTCTAGCAACAGCCTAAGACAGCAAAGGACATAGAAGACCATAATCTCATTCCCCGAAAATGGCTGGTAGTGCAAAATGAACCTTCGTGTGCTTAGCACGCGATGGGCCATTTCTGTTGAAGAACAATATGGGCCAGGTGAAATATTGAGATTTTTATTCACATGGAGCTCTCATTTTCCCTGCTGGTTAGGAAGCCATAGGAAAAACAAAAACAAAAACAAAAACAAAAGCTATCGTTTCTTTTTCCCTCATGGAAAGTGAAAATAAACTAATCTTTGTAGAATGCACGCAGTGTATGGCTATTTGGATTAGTGCATGCATAGGTACTATTACATTTAAGACTATTCATATTCAGTGAATCTTAAAATATTTCAAGGTAAATCGTTCAAGGTTACGCAATTGAAAATCATGGACATGAGAGTATATATATGCATATATATTTTCTATTTACTCGGTGTCACGTTGGGCATGTAATATATGTGTGTAAATCGAGCGTCATTGACTATGCCAAGTTTAAAATCCTGTTCCTGAAATATTATTATGACTAATTAATTCTCTTCCAACCTTTCATAGCTCTTTCCCTATCAAATCCACTTAATATAAGAGACCAAGAACAGAAACAAGGCATTTCTACTTTGGAGAATGATGTTCCTGGTGGCTTACAAATATATCTTCATATTCTCATTTCATAACTTGAGTACATTATGCCTTTAGTCATTTTTTCTTGCAATATGGATTTTAGTAGATTTGTTGCTTGAGATCTCAAACATAAGGGCATCACATCAGCCGAAATAGGAGTAGGAGCAGTAAACCCTTTCATTTACCACACTTATTAATATGCTTTTTTTTTTAAGACCAAAGGTGAAACTGATGCTTTTGTTTGTTTCACAAACAACTACTTTTCCTTCAAGCGTCTTCATCAGTTACTTATATTTTGGTTACCTAACGGCGCCTGTGCCTGGTAGCTCAAATCATGGAATAAAACAAGAAACATAATTTCATGCTGAATACTAAATATTTTCTAGGACCGCAAAATACATAATGCAAAATCAGCACATATTACTTATTAATCAGCCCTGTTTTAAGGTGATTTAGGCCCATTAGATCATAGTTTAAGGAACATATCTTGAGCACAAATTTGCTTTATACATTATAGGATTCTGCAGAGAATTTCCATGTGTAGAATAGAGAAAAGCATAGACTGGCATATTACAAACAATAAAACCACTGACCATGAAGCTGGAGCACAGGCTTCTGTGAAGTATAATTGACATAATTATATTTGAACCAATTTGACGGAATTTATTACAGCTTTCATATTCCCTGAAATGTTATACTCAATCTATCAAATAATTGTTACACACGTAATATTTTTAGTTCGTATTTCACATGCACGGAATTTATTTTCGTTTTCAAAATATGAAAGACCTTCTCTTTTAGCCTTGCTTTTAATCTGGCGGAGGCGGGGGCTGGCCCGCATTTGAACTCTCCATAACCCCCTTTCTCCACATTTCGATGAGGTGCTGCTAACATGTGGTAGGCATGGACCTGAGTTTTATCTCCACTTGTTAAAATGTTTGCTAGTCTGCAGTAAAACTACAGCTAAAAGTACTCTGTAAGGTTTTATTAATTTGGGGATCTAAGCCATTTCTCTCTCAGTCCATGACCGTTGCCTTTTTATTCGATACAAAAATGCTATATACTTAAAGGGCACCTGATAGGGGGAGGAAAGCTATTCTAGGAATTTTAAAGAGTGGGAACAAATACGCCTTTTTTTGTAAGAGAGAAAAGTATTCCTTTAATGTGCAAAACCCAGATGACCCAATAGCAGATTTTATATGATTTCAAGATACACACTTGTTACTTGCAATAGATTTTTGTATAATCAGAAAGCCACTCCTTGTGATTCCGGCATGTTCAAAATGACTAATATCTTTGCGGCAGCAGCATTTATTTTTAATAGCTGTGATTCTAAAAGTGTTTCTCCCATTATTGCCTCCGACCTCAAGGCACTTCATCAAAAGTGGAGAGTCATGACGTTGGCCGCACCAAGTTTAATGGTAAGACTTTTGGGTGTCAGTCAAACGTGTGGACACAGAGCTACCTCTTCAAATATTTTCTCAGACATGTTATATCTTAAGTCTCAGGGATGAAATTATTTTCTCCTGAAAAGTCTCGGTGCAGAAAAGAGAGTCAAATATTGATAAGAGCGTATAACTTAACAGAGGTAATCGCATCTTGCTTTGATGCTGATGGTTTGCTCCAAAATTTTATAACAACTAATTAAATTTATTATCTACCCAGAAATATATGGACATCCCATGTCACCTGTAAAAAAACACAAGAGTAAGAAGCCATCACTATCTGTTATGTCATTAAAAAAATAATAATGCTTAGTCATAGATTTTATTTACTAAGCATTTCAGAAATGTCATATATTTTATAGAGTTTATCCCACGTAATTTATGCAATGAGCCTAAAACATGGATAGCTCTACGCTGACTTTAAAGTGGAAGAAACTGATGCTTAAAATGCTTTAATTTTCTTGATTCAAAGTGCTAAAAACACATAAAAATATGTCTATTTTTTGCGGCAAAATTTTTTGAGATGTTTATGCAGTTGAACCTTTATGAAAGCATGATTCCATTGATATAACTTGTAACGTACTTGAGTAGGCATGCCTTTCAAGAAAGTGAATGGGACAAAAAGGATTTCTGAGTTTTAAGTAAATATAAATTCCCAACAACTAAAAAAAAAAAACCCAACAAAAAAACCCTTAGAAGATGAGGATTAATCTTCTGCATGAGTGTTTGTTTCTGAAAATTTTAAGAGGATATTCAAATCCATGTGACTTTTACTCATTTACTTCTGTTTTCATGTGATTATTAATGAAAAAGTGCCATAGCCACACAAGTTTAAAGGCTCTGATGGTTTGTGCAACCCCCAAAATAAATAGATGGATACAATGAATCGACTTATACTACTGATTTTTCTTAAGAAAAATGTACAAATGTACAGGTTTTTATTTAGATATTTAGAAAATCTCTCTTCCTATTTTCAGCTTAAAAAAAAAAGTCCTACCTTCATTAGTCTATGCCACACATATGTCATAAAAGCAATTTTCAATGATTCAGGTACCTGTCCACAAAACCACCCACAATCATGGACCAGGATCAGAGGAGGCGAAGATTTCAGTGTGTTAGCATCATTTTTTACAGAATTCAGTGTCTGGACCTACATGCTTCTGTCTGGTCTGATGGTAGTTTCTGATTTTAAAAAGGGTTGGGAAAATTCTGCTTTGTGGGAAACTGGAAAAGAACACTGCAAAACAGTTTTGTATCTTTAGCAGAGACTGAAGCAGAGAAGTCATCATCCTAATAAAGACAAAAGGGAAACTGAGCGCACACTTAGCAACAAAACAAAACAAAATAAAGCAAAGCAAAACAAAGCAAAAGCCAAGCTACTTGATTAACTATGAATTAATAAAGTGTCTTGGGGAATAATCTAAGTCTACCATTTGTTTTGAATTATGCCATATCTAATAAAAATGTTCAAATTCTCAACTTAAAGAAATTTATGCATCATCAGCTCAGATATTTCTAGCAACAGGAAGACTGAAATATAATGGTACAGAGATATTCCAAAGTATTTTCTTACTATTAAGCAGATCTTAAAAGCTGGTATAGCAGTCAGATTCGAATTTTGAGACAATTGTGCCTGATTCCTTTTTTTTTTTGTAAAAATAGCATACATTTAAGCCCTTTTCATATTTTCTAAATACATTTTGGCAGTTTGAGTTCAAGAAATTCAATTTTCAGTCACGCATGGAGCTTCCTAACTACTGCTTTAGTAAGTCATTGTAAGAGTGTTGGCTGTTACATTACTTATGTTACATAAAAGAACAATTGCGAGCATTTATTTACAGTAACTTTGCTGTGTTTTAACAAACCCAATTAGCATAATGGCTCAGGCTGCTATTTTCCCATCCCTCACAATGATTAAAGATTTTAGAGTTCTCTTAACTAACATCATCCATTCCAGTGTTTGCCCTTACGTCTACAGAAGAGATTATACACAAAATTAAACATATATTAAGACCGACACCCAGAGCAATGGACAAATACTCCTAATGCAGGGAGAGATGTCGCTACAAGTAGTCTGAATACCATTATGACCCAGAAGTTTTAGAGTGTTGTCCTGATGGTATGCTGGAAAGAACCATGGATCTGCGGGGAAAGGAGAATAAACTGTTTTTTTTATAGAAGTTAAACAACCTGAAGTCAGATCCGGTCGCAAGGAAAGGGGCTGTCCACTGCATCCCGTGGAGCCTGGGCCACTCCTGCTCTAGCTAACCGGTGTCTCATCCAAGGGGCCAATCCCATAGCCCTAGCACAGAGGAAGGGTTTGGGCACCTGAGTCATTCCCTCCCTCCCACCGCCCCTGTTCTACGACAGGCCTTCACCCTCTTTAGCCTTGATGACAACAGTGTCTGCTTAGTGGGTCTCCTGGTCCCCAAGGGTAACCTCAGCTGTCATCTGCAATCTGCAGCCCCATACTTTGGACACCAAATCTAAAAATGTCATTTCACAGCTAATGAATTTAAAATGTTTCGTGAATGGAAAAAAATTCTTTAAAGTCTTTGTGATACCCTGTAGTTCTGGGGAAGTTGTCTGAAAGGAAGAGGAGAAAGCCCACGCAGTTATTTACCAGAGACATAAAGGAATCTACCAGGATTTGATTCTTCACTCCTCCCTAATTCCTCCTCACAAAAGGAGAAGAATATAGTATGGATATAGTATGATTCCGATGATACAGCTAACTAGCATAAGCAGCAAGAAACCAACAGTCATTAAACTATATAGCCACTTGACTCATCACATTTACAATTGGATAATACTGAAAATTCTTCCCAAAATGTTATAGAGTTATAATTTATTCCAGTAAATATATGAATGCAGCACATTAGAAAATAGATTCTTCCGTAAATATTTTGAGGCAAATAGCTTATACAAATGTATTGAAAATAAGCTTCGGATCGGATAAGATTAAGAAGTGTACCATAATTATTGGGAAAAATAAAGAATATTTTTGTAACACACAGATTGGAAAGATCTTCTGAACAAGTGAAAAAATGGAGAAGATATTAAAACAGATGTTGTCAAAAGTTATTCATAAGAAGTTAAAACGTTTTAATGGCAAAAAGAAAAAAAAACACGGAAGAGGTTTCCACCTAATATCTGTGACACATGTAGAACATTGAAATTGGATGATATACTTCACAGAGTTCAAGTAAGTAGAAGAATATAAACAAACTAACGCAAAATCTGTCAAAAATACAAACATGCAGTTCACAGAAAGTACGCAAATGGCCAATGGCCAATTTAGCGCAGTAACTATCAAAAATGAAACATCGTCGGTTTTTTGAAAGGTAGGTAGGTACCATATTAGATTTAAAGTCTCTCTAATCTGATAATCTACTACCCAATAATAACGTGTGCCTAGAATTCTATCTTACGTGAATAAAAGGTTGATTATGACAATGCATTCATTACAATTAAAAGAAGAAGAAGAGGCGAGGGGGAAGGAAGAGGAAGGAAATAAAGACAAACACTCATCTGTGGAATTTAAGACACAAAACAAACAGCACAGGAGGAAATAAAAAGAGAGAGCGAGAAAGGCAAACCAAGAAACAGACCCTTAACCTTAGGGAACACACTGATGGTTACCAGAGACAAGATGGAGGTGGGAGGGAGGAGTGTAATAGATGACGGGGATTGAGGACTGCACTTGTGATGAGCCCAGGGTGACGTATAGCGCCTGAAACTAGTGTTACACTCAGTGTTAACTAGAATTTAAAAATACATACATATATACAGACAGTCCATTCATACAAATTAAGTGGCCATCAGCAGAGAGGGAGGGAACGGATGAAAAAACACATTAAATTGTGGTGCAGCCACAGAGCCATACCATGAATACTACGGAATCCTATACTACGTAAAGACGAGGTGTAAGCAAATCCGTCTATTTACCATTCGCAGCTGGGCACCGAGGCATGCGACACACGCTGAAAGCAGTCACATGCACTGTTTCAGTTGGAAGCCCACGCATCACGCCCATCGGGCCCGTCGCGCCTCAGTTCTCAGTGTAGGGCGCCCAGGCCGGCACAGAACGGACAGAAACTAGAAGCAGGGGTGATTTCAAAAGCCATTTAGGAAGAAAGCCTTTTCTAAACCGGACCCAGAAGTGAGACCATCCAAAGAGAGAGGTGAATAAATTTAACTCCTCGATCAATTTCACTACATCAAAACAGAGTGTGGCAAAAATAGTACACCAAGAGTAAAAACAAAACAAATGGGTAAACGCCGAAAACTCTTTGTAACCCATATGACGGAGAAAGGCTCTTCTCCGCATTTTATGAAGAGTGCCTACGAATCAAAGAGAAAAATAAGCAGAGAAACTACAAGGTTATGAACATACGGTACATAACATAGACATTTATTTATTATTTATTTTTTTACTGTGTATTTATTTTTGTGTGAGAGCAAGAGAGAGACAGAGTGAGCAGGAGCGGGGAAGGGCAGAGAGGGAGACAGAGTCCAGAGCAGGCGCCAGGCTCTGGACTGTCACCACGGAGCCCAATGCGGGGCTCGAACTGCAGAACTGGGAGATCATGACCTGAGCTGAAGTCGGTCGCTTAACCCACTGAGCCACCCAGGTGCCCCACCAGAAATAGACATTTAGATTTCAGGTCTATTTTTCCATATAAAAAGCTATAAATAGATGAATGAAAGAATAATTTTCCTGAAGCTAACAAGCTTTTTTTTTTAATTAAAGAAAGTGCTAAAATGGCCTTTTCATAAACTTTATTAAAAAGAATATGTAGTACTTTTAATAGCTCGCGAATGAACGAATGAAATTATGTTTTGTATTGCTATTGTATTGCGCCAAGATCATCATTTTAATCCAATTAAAGTTCATAAAAATATCCATGAAATTTCTTGCTTTGGGAAAGGTCCTGGGAAGCATTATTGGTAAGATAAAACAAATAAAAAGCGAGACCCGCCTTCTAAGAATGTAATTTGCTAAGAGTTGCAATCTTCATGACATAGCTGTAATAATATCAGGTTAATTTGGGTAAGCAAGTCCGTGGAGTAGATGAAGAGGGTCCTATTGAGTTTAGGGGAGGGAGGAAGATCCTAATTTGGCGTGAGGAATTTAGGAACGCATCGTGGAGGAAAACCACCCTCCACGATGCCTTTCAGGGGCTGAAAGTTTATTTATTTATTTTTAAAAGAGAGAGAAAGCACAAGCAGGGGAGGGGCAGAGACAGAGGGAGAAAGAAAGGATTCCAAGCAGGCCCCGAGCTGTCAGCACACCAGACGAGCACGCGGGCCTTGAACTCACAAACCACAGAATCATGACCTGAACCGAATTCCAGAGTCGGATGCTTACCTGAGCCCTCTAGGTGCCCTGGGTTTATTTTTAATAAAGGTGTTTTGAGCTGATAGTCTCGGAAAACAAAAAGAAAAGAAGAAAATCGTTCAGATTATTTCTTGCTAACTCTGGCTACTCATAAAAAATTCCCTGGGGGAACTTTTGAAAACAACTTTTGTGCAGCTCCAATTTAGTCAATCCCCAGTCGATTGCGGCAGGTCCCTAGAGATGGGACTTGGTTTGTATTTTTAAAACATTATCTCAGATTTAAAAATGGAACTAGGATTGAGAACCACTAACCTCCGTCTACTTTATGTGATCCTTTATCCCCAGAGTTCAGACTGACGGAAAACAGTCCATGATCTGGTGAAAATACAGCGAGAATATTATGAGGGGAACATGATGCTAGCTGCGTCAACGCCATTAACTATTTTATCCACATCGGTCACAACGTCTCCACCTCTCAGTGCAGGATGATGTACAAGAAATCACTTGGAAAGCTCTAAGCAGAAAAAAATAATATATCACAACGCCTGGTTGATTTTTCAGATCCATAATTGGATGACTGTAGAAAATTAACATGGAACTTGACAAGACTGTTGAAGTCAATTCTACAGACACTTAGGGTAGGTGAGGATACTTAGCCCTTATCTATTTTAAATTATTCAGATGTTTCCCTAGTCTTTTTACTTTACGTGATACAGAATGTGGGAGCCCAGCCTCTATTACAGATGTGGTGCTCTTTAAAGACATAATAATGACAACAAGCTGAACTCAACGTACTGAGTAAATCTGCAAATAGGACTCTCATGATATTTTATTGTCTTATTCTGCCACTGAAACATCACCTCATAAAGAACCGTGGTGAAAATTACTAATAATGGTATTTGCATTTTAGTCTAATTGAGGAATACAATGTTGGTTCCCACTTAAAATGGTTATTCCAGAAAACCAGTGAGAGGAGACATGCTCACATTCTTTCCCTTCTAAAATCCTAATACAGGGACAGAATCTTCATCTGAATGTATAATTCATCTTTTCCTTGTAGATAAATTTCTCGTCATGGCAAACCCAGCATCAGTTCTCTTATATAATCCTATCTGCATAATTAGTCAGAAATAATGGATGTCATGTTGCTTAATACAAATTAAAAATCATGTTTCTGATTAAGAGAATACATTATAATATATAAAAATATTTAACAGGCATCCAGATTTTTTTCCTTCATTTTGTCAGCGTGCTCCCAGACTCTATGATAAATACATGTGATATAAAATAATATGATATAAATAAAATTAGTAAATAAATAGTAACACAAAAGCTTGAACTTATTTATAATTTAGCTTTATATCTATATCTATCTATTATATAATCCTAGGTATTTATATAGCTATCTATGTAACATATGGTATATAGATATATAGAGATATTTGTATAGATATCTCTATATTTGTAAAGATCTACAGATATACATTATAGATATAGGTATATTTATAAAGGTTGATATATATATAATATATATATATATATATATAGAGAGAGAGAGAGAGAGGTTGATATATATATACACCTATCTATGCCTTGCAGACCTTACATATTGTAAATAAAGTTTTACATATTGTAAATAAAAAGGCTGATATATATATTTACATATTTACATATTTTAAATAAAGTTTTACATATTGTAAATAAAGAGGTTGGTATATATTTACATATTTACATATAAATATATATTTACATATTATATATGTACATATACATATATATGTATGTATACATAAATATATATATTTACATATTGTAAATAAAGAGGTTGATATATATTTACATATTTACATATTGTAAATAAAGTTTTACATATTGTAAAGAGGTTGATATATATACATATATATAGTATATGTATACTACATGTGTATATATATGTATAGTATATATGTATACTATACATAGTATACATATATATAGTATACATATAGTATACATATATATATATAGAGAGAGAGAGGTTGAGCTATATATATATATATATATATATATATATATATATATACACCTATCTATGCCTTGCAGACCTTACATATTGTAAATAAAGTTTTCTCAGATGCTTCTCTTTCCTTTACCTCTTTCCCGTGGAATTAGAAAACACCTTCCATTATGGAGTTCCCTGGCATCTGGAGGAAATTCAACCTATTATTCACATTTTTTGTCGAAACTTGTTACCTCCTAAAACTGATTCTCTGTGATTTAACAAATCCTCTAAACATAAAACTTGCAATGCAGCCACAAAATAAACCATTTAATGCAGGCGAGTAATTATTACATTTTGGTCCGGTTACACAGGAGACTTTTTTTCCCTCATCCTCGTGAATCAGAGAATATTAATTCTGATATTGTTACACCTCAATTAGCAAAATGGAAAGAGGTCAGAGCCTTAATTTGGATAATGAAGGTTTCAGATAAGGATGGGAAGTTCGACATGTAAATGATACGTGTAGAGAAACGTGGCCTAATTCACACAGCAGAGCTTTTCAGGTAAGTCACATAACCAACTTTTCAGGGAAATGAATACAAATGCAGAAAAAAATGCATTAAGGAAGCAGTTAAGGATATAGATTAGTACAATACATAAATATGTTAGAGACAGAGAGAGGCTCAACCAGGTATATGGCAGCATATTCCTTTTCATGAACAAACATTCCATTTTTTACCTACTCACTTATATTTATAAAAGAAAGCTCATGTGTTTTTATAAACTATGAAGGAATTTCTTATAAGCAAGGCCATTATGGAACACAAGCAACTTGGTATCAAAAGTGCTAGTTCAAGGGCACCTGGGTGGCTCAGTGGATTAAGTGTCTGATTCTTGATTTTGGCCCAGATCATGATCTCACGCTTTGTGAGTTTGAGCCCCGTGTCGGGCTCTGCGCTGATGGTGTGGAGTCGGTTTGGTATTCTCTCTCTCTCTCTCTCTCTCTCTCCCTCTCTCTCTGCCCCTACCCCATTCTCTTTCTCTCTCTCTCTAAAAATGAATAAAGTTTAAAAAAAAGTGCTAGTAAAATAAATACTGAAACGCTCTCTTGCCAGTGGGTCCTCATGGACCTTGGTAAAGTTATTCTTGATCATCTTTCAAACTCTATAAAACATTCTATAATATTCTACAATATTCTTACACATCCTGTCTTCAAATACTGTCACACTGGGGTTGGGGATTGAAAAATCGAAGACAGCTACAAATAGGGTTGCTGAGAGATGAAAGGGTTTCATTTGAAGCTTGAAATAAGGTAATCATTTTGATAAGACCTGTGACGGACGATAACCTCAGAGGTAGTGGAACAAATACTCGGAGAGTCAGAGAGATTTAATAATAAATAATCAATGAAAAATATCACTGTCTTCAAATGTATTTTTACGAAATATCGAAACAGCCTGAGAGAAATTAGTTGTAGCACTTAAAACAATCAATAGTCATTATTTGCAAAGAGCTCCTTGGGGGGGATATATATATGTATATATATATATATATATATATATATATATATGATAAAGGATAAAAGATAGATAAATAAGCAAGCCATAGAAGAAAATATAGAGAACGTTTAGAATGGTTATAAACACGTGAAAATATATTCCACTTCATGACTACTCATAGGAATACAAATTAAAACAGTAAGACACTATTTCTCTCTTATTGAAATGATTGACACAACATATAATACTGGTATAATTATGGATAAAACAGTATTCTCACTTAATGACAATGGAAATACAGATTGCTACATACAGTTTTGTAATATAAATTGATAGTATGCATTCATGTTTTAGGGCACATGCTAATGTGCCTAGCAATCCAGCTTATAACCATCTAATCATCTTTCCTGAAAAATAATCTAAATATTGTAACATATATTTCTATATTACATATATATGTATATATGTATATATGTATATGTACATATATATATACATGTGTATATATATATACATGTGTATATATATATATATATATATATATATATATATATGTCGGGACCCACAGAGTAATTTAAACAGGTGAGGTTGAACACAAATCACAGTTATAATATAATTAAAAAGTACTGATGAGCTTTAAGGTAAGCTAGGACTCATGGTATGTAGCTAAGGATGGACAGCCTTGGTCAGGACCCTCTCCAGGAAAGCTAGGGCTCTGACTTCTTTGGGGGAATTGGAGTTCCAGGCCAGGAAAGGGCAGGGAATCTTGCTGGCTTTCCCAGAACAGCAATGTAGGTGCTGAGCAAGCAAGAAGGAACCTTTATGGCACAGATGAGCCACAGTCAGACTCCAGGGTTGGGGTCCAGGGGAGACGGGGCGGGGCACCTGCAGTGGGTAGTGTTCACTTCAGGACGGTATAGCTTTGGACGGACTGTGGAAGAAACACTTGGAAGGAAGGCAGGCACGCAGAAAGAATAGGGCGTCAACATAGGCAGGAGCCTGGAGCACCCAGTGTAGAAAGTCTGGGAGACCTGGTATTCATGTCAGGTGAGCCCTGGGAAGTAAGCAGCATGCTGGTCTGAGGCTGCAAGGTGTTTTTATTATTTATTCATTGGAGTACCATTGACATATAATGTTATATTAGTTTCAGGTGTACCATGTAGCGATTCAACATATATGAGCATAATTTGTAGACAAAATGATCACCCTGAGAAGTCTACTTATCATTTGTCACCATGCAGAGTTATTATCGCATTGTTGACTGTATTCCCTGTGCTGTACGTTACACCCCTGTGACTTCTTTCGTTTATAACTGGGAGCTTGAACCCCTTAATCTCCTTCGCCTATTTTGCTCAACCCCTACCCCCCTACCCCTCTGGTAGCCGCCAGCTTGTTCTCTGTATTTATGTGTCGGTTTCTGTTCTCTCTTGCTTGTTCATTTGTATTGTTTTTAGATTACACACTTAAGTGAAATCATATGTTATTCGTCTTCCTCTGTCTGACTTATTTCATTTAGCATAATCCATCCATGACCTCACACATGTCGGAATGGCTAGTATCAAAAAAGACAAGAAATAACAAGTGTTGGAGAGGATGTGGAGAAAAGGGAACTCGTAGGCACCGTTTGATAGAAATGTAAACTGGAGTGGCTACTATGAAAGCCAGTATGGAACTTCACCCCAAAGTAAAACTAGAATTACCATACAGCCTAGCAATTTCGCTTCTGGGTATTCATGCACCAACATGCACCCCTATGTTCACTGCAGCATTATTTATAACGGCCGAGACCTGGAAACAACCTAAGGGTCCATGGACGGATGAATGGATAAAAAAAAAGATGTGGTATTACATACAGTTGTACGTCAGTGAAGCGGACAATCTAGAAGGAATGGATAAATTCCTAGAAGTATGCATTCTTCCATGACTGAATCAGGAAGAAATTAGAAAAAAAAATCTTACGCAAACCAATTTGACAATAAATCTCATATAAAAAAAAATCTGCACAGACTGAGTACTAGAAATGCAATTGAATCAGTAATCTAAAAACTCCCAACAAACAAAAGTCTGAGGCTGCAGGCGGGTTGGAGCCCAGGCATTTTGGGTTACAGCTGGGGCAGGGTTTCCTCTATGACCTCCTACCCATACAACCCCAGGTGGGGCAGACCTCAGAACTGGCGAAGTTCTTATGCAGTTGTCCCCTATGCCCTTACTTATGCAGTGTCCCTCCAGCGCCCTCTACTGAGAAAGCTTATTATCATGCACGCTGTAAGGGAGAAGATCTTCTTCCCTTTTAGTTTTTAAAATGTTGATTTATGTTTTGACAAAGAGAGAGACAGAGCATGATTGGGGGAGGGACAGAGAGAGAGAGGAAGACACAGAATTCGAAGCAGGCTCCAGGCTCTCCGCTGTCAGCACAGAGCCGGATGCGGGGCTCGAACCCACAAACTGTGAGTTCATGACCGGAACCGAAGTTGGTAGTTTAACTGACTGAACAGCCCAGGCGCCTCCTTCATTATTTAATTTTTAATGTTTATTTAGTTTTTGAGAGAGAGAGAGACAGAGACAGAGCGTGAGTGGGGAAGGGGCAGAGAGAGAGGGAGACAGAATCGGAAGCAGGTTTAAAGGAGAAAAATCTTAAAGGAATCCCATCTACTACTGTAAACTCAATTCTGAAAGGGTGCTTTGGAGGTGAGAGCCAATAAACTGATAATGACACAGTTAAATGTAAGGTAATAATTTCCTGTTTACTGAAATCATGAATAGCTGGGATTTCTACTACCCTCATCCGAAAACTTACTATTTAATACAGAAATGTTCTGAATAATATGATGTTCTGTGTCCCTCAAATGTAATGGATACTCAGCTGAATATTTGGTTTTGAAAGAGGGAGAAGGATTTAAATTAAGTAAGTTATAAATATATTTTGGCTCTATGTTTTAGCTAAAACTTAAACATTTTTAAAATTATTTTTAATAAATGTATTCAAAACTCCAAGTACAAATATAAAAATGTAAAGTGATTTTTAGGGAATAGTACCCAGGCACAATGTCATAAAAAGTCTGAAAACTTTAGTCTCAGTTGTTGTTGTCACATGCACAGATAAATTTATCTGCATAAATATATTTACAATTTCCCCACCATGTTCTCTGTATCATTTGATTCTTATAGGATGTTTGCTTTTTATCTATTCTGCTATTTTTTGTTACATACTTTTGCCACAAGTCCAAAAGAAACAAAAAAGAAAATCTTGGGCATTCTACCAAAATCAAAACTTGAGATAATGGATGCTTCTTTTAAAAGATCTTAAGATGTTTGACCTAAAGATAAAATTATCAAAGTTCACATACCATGTTGACTGGTTTTGAAGTCTCCCACCCAAGAGAAATATGTCAGCTTTCTTTTACATTATATTATCAAAGATGTCCAACAAAAGTTGATAAGGCACATTCTAAAATTTCATAATAGGAAGAACTCAAGCTAAGACTATGACTCTGTATCTTATAACATGTATCTTTTATCACTGCAAACAAGGACAATAAAACTTCCTCAGAGGGAAAATGGGTATAATGTGTTACTTAGGTGATCTTGATAGAAATACTGGAAATAATGTTTCAATGAATAAAGCATCGGGGAGTTCAAGTATTTCTCGATAGTATCAAATTTCTGAAACGGCTGTTCACAATTGGTGAAGAAAATGTGGTTATCAGTGTCAATGCTGAACTTGGGAGTAATATATATCTAATGTGACTGTGCATTTCGGAAACGTAATGGTGTGATTTTATGCTTTATCACTTCATGTTTTAAGGATATTCTTTCTTTGAAGTCTAGATGAGTATGAAATGGAATGTGATTTTTGTCAGTTTAATGTAAATGAAAAATGAACGCATGATTTAAAGAAGATGTAAAATTTTATTTCCAGTTATGGTTTTTACATAAAGATTCCTAATGACCAAAGCATGGAGCACATGAAATTTTTAAAATAATATAGCTCATCCTTGAAATCCAGGTACCCGATACTCTTAGGGTTTGTATATTTCTTCAAAAAAAGATTCATAGTCCCACTCTTTTTCCTGATCACCAGGAAGCCCTTGTGTATTAGGGTTCGCAAGGGAGAAACAGAAGCAGTAGGGAATATTTATATTTATGTTTATGTTTTATTATAGAAGTTGGCTCACTCAGTTATGAAGGCTGAGGCATCTCACGTTCTGACATCTGCAAACTGGAAACAAAGAAAACCGGATATAGTCCAACTGAGACCTGAAAGTCTGGAGGACTGATGTCTGAGGGCGGGGGAGATGGGTGTCCCAGCTCGACCAAAGAGCAAATTCACCTCTTCTTCGACCTTTTTGTTCAATTCCGGCCCTGAATGGATTGGGTGGTACCCATCCACATTGGAGAGGGTGGTCTTTATTCAGTCTACCCGTTCACATGCTAATCTCTTCTAGAAATACCCTGATAGACACATCCAGAAAATAATATTTTAACCGGCTATATGGACATCCCATAGATCAGTCAAGTTGACCTATAAAGGGAATCTGAGTATTTTGCATTTATATACTTTCTTTATAATAAATGTCTGATATCTGTACTTTTAGGCAATGTTAATCTTTCAGCACAGAAGATAAGAGAGTAACAGCTAAATATGTAAATATGATATTTAAACCCACATTTAAAATTGCTTTTTATTTAAAAAATCTTCTTAATTTTAATTTCTGAATAAGGTTTATGTGATATACAACATTATATCAGTTTCAGGTGTACAGTATAATGATTTAATATTTGTATATATTGCAAAGTGACCATCACGATAAGTGTAGTTAACATCTGTCACTGCACATAGTCACAGAATTTCTTTTCTTATGATGAAAACTTTTTTTTCAATGATTATTTGTTTTTGAGAAAGAGAGAGAGGCAGAGTTTGAGCAGGGGAGGGGCAGAGGAAGGAGACACAGAACCTGAAGCGGGCTCCAGGCTCCAAGCTATTAGCACCGAACCCGACGCGGGGCTCGAACTCATGAACTGCAAGATCATGACCTGAGCCGAAGTCAGACGCTCCACCAACTGAGCCCCCCAGGGGCCCCAAGTTTATTTATTTTCTAACTAGAAGCCTGTACCTTTTGACCCCCTTCACCCATTTGGTTCACCTCCCACTTCTAACCTCCCCCAACTACCATTCTGGTTTCTGTATCTATGAACAGGTTTTTGTGTGTTTGTTTGTTTATTTTTAGATGGTAAATGTAAGTGAGATTCTGCAGCACATCTCTTTCTCTGACTTATTTCACTTAACCTAATACCCTTAAGTTCCATCCAATTTGTCACAAATAGCAATTCATCCTTTTCTATGGCTGAATGACATTCTATTGTATATATGTGTATATAAATACAGCATCTTTTTTTTAAGTGTATTTATTTTTGAGAGAGAGAGAGAGAGAATATGAGCAGGAGATGGGCAGAGAAAGAGGGAGAGAGAGAATCCCAAGCAGGCTCTGCTGTATCAGCGCCGAACCCAACATGGGGGCTCAAACCCACAAACTGTGAGATCATGACCTGAGCCAAAATCAAGAGTCAGACACTTAACCCAGTGTGCACCCAGGTGCCCCTACCCCACATTTTTTAAAATTCATTCCTCCTTGGTGAACATTTAGATTGTTTCTGTATCTTGGCTCTTGTAACTAATGCTGCAGTGAACATGGGGGTACAGATACCTTTTCACGTTAGTGTTTTTGGGTTCTTAGGGTAAACACCCATAAGTAGAATTGCCGAATCATATGGAAGTTCTAGTTTTAATTTCCTGAGGAACTGCCATTTACTTTTCTTATTGTTTCTTTGTTTATTTGAGACATGGCCATCAGAGTTTATCACTTCTCCCAAATACCCTTGGAACCTCACACCCCATTCATTCTCAGATAAACCTCCGTAATCAAGTCGCTAACAGGATGGAAGAGTTAATTATGAAGACCTTCTCTTAAAAATGAGATTTTGAAGAATATATTTATAACAGTAAGTGAGGCAGATCTTTTATGCTGTGAGCGAACATTCGAATTATTATAATCGATTCCACATAAGTAATAGTATGCCTGGATGAAACTTCTGATTTTCACCTTGGTTTCTATGGCAACTTTTCTTGGTCAACAAAATCTATTAGTCAACAAAATTTCTTTGTCGTCATCATGTCATCCCTGGTTCCTTGCTGTTGCAACTTCCAACAAGTTTTCAACAATGTCAGCATTGTGCCTACACTCATTTGAGTGATCACCTTCCTGATTGACACTTTTGACAGTTACTTAGGGCTTTTTTTAAGTTAGCAATAAAAAAAAGCCTCTGCTCTGAAAACAAAATACTCAAAAAGTAATTTAAAAGCTATAGGTAGAGAAATGATATAAACACTTTGCCAAGTCCTGGACGCTCAAGGGTTGTGAAATGGAAAAGGTCTAGTGAAGAGCCCAATGGTGGAAACCATAGTTGGAAATATAGATTGTTAGTGGAATTTAGACAGGCAAAAGATACAGTCACACCATCAATGACAGACTCCAAATTTGAACACAAACCTTTTGCTTTAAATGTTTATTTGAGAGAGAGAGTGGGGGGAAGGCAGAGAGAGAGGGAGAAAGAGAATCCCAAGAAAGCTCCACTTGGAGCTTGATCTCATGAACCGTGAAATCATGACCTGAGCCAAAATCAAGTGTCAGAGGCTTTACTGACTGAGTCATCCAGGCACCCCTGAGCACAAACCTTTTAAGGGTAGAATATATATTTTTTAATCCCGTAACTATAAGTGAGTTTGCATATTTAAACCATATTTAATCATACTTTTGTATCATTTGTGTATGCTGTGTTCATGTATGAACTCCCTAATGGGTGGGAGTAAGCAATGGCCATGCTGATCTGTCAATCCCTGAGGATCCAGAATGACCCCTTGGGCATAATAATAAACTAGAATTTCTCTGCAAGAATGTAAGACTAATGGGGGCAATGATCACATATATACACTTTGAGATGATTAAATAGTATATATTGTTAACTGAAGGACAAAAGTAAGAACAGAGTTTTCTTTATGTGCGTTGGGGGTGAGAGGGTGCCTTGGGGAGCCAAACTAAGTTAAACTGAAAGAACAAGCAAAAAAGAAAAATATATTGTGTGACACTCTGGACGTAGTACCTTCTTTTGGGTTAGGAATAACTGCTAATAATCATTAGTACTTAAGAGTCATTAAGTCATGACCAAGGTGTTAGATAGCCAAAGTTCACGGAAATCAAAAACGGTGAGCTATCATGTAGAACTGAATTTGTAAGATGTGGGAGCACAGAATTTTCTTGAAGTAGGTAGGTGAATGATCCACATTTCTTTTTGTGTATGATTCAAGGTGCCTTAGAGAGGCCTCCAGGAAACCTCAAAGATCCAGAAATTGTGCAGGCAGGTCAACAGTACTTAGAGAATCCACAGAAGTGATGCCAGCAGGGAAGCCGTATTTCAGAGGATGAATCCACTAGATGAAATGCAGTCTACTAATGAGTGGGCAGAGGAAATGGGAGGCCATAAGTTAACTTTCCTGGGTATAAAATAGCTCGTGTACAATTCTGTTATGCAGTCTAAATAGCCTTGGAAGTCTAAAACACTGGGAAGAAAAGAACAAGGGCAATATTTCTGTTTGGGGTTAAGATGTGCCACATAGGCTATTTAAGATATTTTATTTTATTAATGTTTATTTATTTATTTTGAGACAGAGAGAGCAAGAGAGCAAGAGTAGGGGAGGGGTGGAGAGAGGGACAGAGGGAGAATCCCAAGAAGGCTCTGCACTGTGAGCATGGGCCCAACGCGGGGCTTGAACCCAAGAACTGTGAGATCATGAATGAGCCAAAACCAAGGGTCAGATGCTTAACTGACTGAGCCAGTCAGGTGCCTCTACCTGACAGCTATTTAAATTAAAGGTTTTACATGGTAAGAGTTTGCGTGATTTCAGGAAAGAGTATACACCACTGGTATTTTTCCAAGCTTGTGAATGTTTTACATAAGAAAAAATAAATTAAGCAATAATCACTTTGGCACTAGAATTATAGAATATTTTTAGCAGAGATATAGGTACATGCTACAGCTGAGGTTGAAAAAGAGGTAATTTCCAAGTTCTCTTCCCAACGGGATACACCTGGGAGCGGATGAATTTCCCAACTCAGTGACCCTCCATTAAGAAGAAATGAAAAGAGAAGAGCTTCAACTTATAATAACTAATGCATTACATTGTAGAGGGTTTAGAGTTTAAAAGACACCTTCCTTTTTCTCATTTTATACTCATGAAAACCATTCATAATAAGTGAGACAAGGATCATTGTCTTTATCACCACCACCATCATCATCATCTTCATCATCATCCCCTTCGTTTTCAAAAGACTGGAGGGATTACTAACAAATTAAAGATGTCTTTGGGTTTAACAAAAATGGGGGTGTTATTAATGCAAAGAGTAGATAAATAAGACTTACAAAGAGCCCCCCCATTTACTAACATTATTTCTGAATTTAATGTGAGAGTTATCACTGAACTACAAATTTTGCCTTCAGAATTGCAAGTGGCCCCACACGTTGATAATATTTTTTTTTCCTGTAGTTTCAACCGTAAAATTAAGAGAAAAATCCTGGAAAGAAGCTACTGCTAATTTACACTGAGATTATTTTAATTAAAAATATATTGAATACTCAAAGTACACTGGTGTGTATCTTCTTTGAGTAAAATAATCTATGCAAAGAATAATTGATAATTATACTGGTAACTGTGTGTGTGTCTAGGTTCATCATAATTTTTATTTGTAAAGCTCTCATCTTGGTCCATTTAAGTCCAAGGTTTACAAATATTTCTTATTCATGTCTCCTTTGTAAAAAAGAAAACACTATCTCGGGGCACTTGGGTGGTTCAGTCAGGTGAGCATCAGACTTCGGCTCAGGTCATGAGATTGCAGTTCTTGAGTTCAAGCCCCGCATCAGGCTCGTTGCTGTCAGTGCAGGGCCCACTTAGGATCTTCTGTCCCCGTCCCTTTCCCCTACCCTGCTGGCACGGTCTCAAAAATAAATAAATATTTAAAAAAACCACCAGCTTTATACATAATCTTTAATTTCCCTATTTCCCCATCAAGCCTTCATCAATTATATAATAATTAAAGAGGGCATTTCACTGCACCAAACTCCATAAGATCAGCCTGACTTAATCGTACTTTGCTATTTGTGGTCACACTTTTCAACTGCATGTTTCTTGAACCATTCAATCCAACACCATTAACATCGGAGGAGACATGCATTGTGAAGCAGAGGTGTGAAGACAAATGTTGCAAAACATCAATTTGCATGAATACAAGTAAAACACTGAGAACTTCGAGCGGAATATCACAAAACTCCAAATGTGTTGTAAATGTCTTAACATTTATTTCCCTATAAGCTAAAATAATAAAATATCCATGAAAATGAACTGAGATCGTGTGTTCAAGGGGAGCATGGGGACCTCTGTAGAGTGTGAATCCCTGGAAGTCAACAAGACTCACCTGCCGCCTAAAGGACTTTCTTCCATCGAAGGGTGCCATAGCCCTGGCCCTCCAAACGAGTTATGGAGTCTCCTTTGCTCTTTGTCAGTTGGAAGATTTTAAACGACTATATCCTGCTCGTGACACTCCTCTCAATGAGACAGACACGATTATTCTGGCAAGAGACGCGCTATTCCTTTGGTGAGCCCAGTTTTTCTGTTTAGTTGAGCAAAGACATACAGAAGAGAAATCTGTGGCCTCATACAATTTTCTCTTGCAACACTGAAAAGGCTATTAGTATTTACTGTTTACGGAGGTGAATATTGTTAAAATTTGCATTAGAGAATCCATTTAAAAAACAACTAAATACTGGTGATTACAATGCCTGCATTGCATTAAAACTGTTAATTTGCAGCAGTAATAATTTAGGATTTTAATTATAAGCTTGAAAAGCAGATTTAGAAATGTAGCTGGCACGACTAATGTTAATTTGTCCTTTAATGTTTATTGAAAGCAATATATCCAGTGTAATTACAGTGCATGTCAAATAACCTACTATTTTATTTTTTTAATGCATGATCCCTTAATTTGCTTGATTAAGATGATTTACCATCTGTTAAGATTTTTGTTGTGTCATGTTTTTGTGGGCTTCATAGTTCTTATCAACAATAAGAGATTATCTAGAGTATTTATTTCATCGATTCCATAATCATTTTCCTGGGTTTCCCCATTAAATTTCTCACTCTGTTGTTTATCATCATGTTCTCTATGCTCATTACATCAAGGGTCGTGTAATGTCTATACCACTAACGACTACAAATGTTGTTGGGAACCAGTGGTGTACTATCATGACAGACCTGGAAGAAATTCCAAGCTCGTGGACACTGGGTTCTTCTTAGTAGAAACCAGCACAATGTTTCAAGCACCCTCATCTCTAGAATAACAACACTGTTTCAGCCAAATGTGTTCTGTGTCAACCTTCTTTCCACTCCTTCATGACTGCTTCCTGAGGTTCAAAAAGCATTTCTCATGCAATGCATATTCAACTTTATGAGATTGCATTCTTACAATGTTCTTGGCTAAAGACTCAGCAGCATCTGTGGATACATTTGAATATTTCCACACTCTGTGTAAAGTCTCATTCAGACTTAAAAATGCCATTCGTGTCATTTGTATGGACTCTTTTATTCTAATTTCTGATGATTAAATTTTACAGTCACTGACACGTCTATAAATAAAGTTCCCCTTTTTGCAAACAAAAATGAACACATTCTGACAAATTTAAACGAGTGAGTTTTAAAGCATGTCAAGTACTTCCATCTAAAAATGTTCCTTCTGGAGTGCCTGGGTGGCTCAGTCGGTTAAGCGTCCGACTTCAGCTCAGGTCACGATCTCGCGGTCCGTGAGTTCGAGCCCTGCGTCAGGCTCTGGGCTGATGGCTCAGAGCCTGGAGCCTGCTTCCGATTCTGTGCCTCCCTCTTCCTTTGCCCCTCCCCCGTTCATGCTCTGTCTCTCTCTGTCTCAAAAATAAATAAAACCTTAAAATTTTTTTTTAAAAATGTTCCTTCCAATTTACTTGTTTCTACTCACAAGGTTAATAGTAATATTTCTCAATAGTTTTCAGTGTCGAATAAGAATTACATGGTTACTCATCTTACACTGACTCACAAAAGAAATAGTCTTTAAAACTAGTATTAATATTTTTTTATTTAAAAAAAATTTAAACATTTATTCATTTTTGAGAGTGAGAGAGACAGAGCATGAGCGGGGAGGGGCAGAGAGAGAGGGAGACACAGCATCTGAAGCAGGCTCCAGGCTCTGAGCTGTCAGCACAGAGCCCGATGTGGGGCTCGAACTCATGGACCGGGAAATCATGACCTGAGCCGAAGTCAGACGCTCAACCGACTGAGTCACCCAGATGTCCCAAACTAGTATTCATATTTTAATTTTAATTGGATAAATTTAGACAATTTGTAAGTGCTCTACTTCTTTTTTGTAATTTCTTTAATGTTTTTTTTATTTTTGAAAGAGAGACAGAGCATGAGCAGGGGAGGGGCAGAGAGAGAGAGGGAGACACAGAATCCGAAGCAGGCTCCAGGCTCTGAGCTGTCAGCATAGAGCCCGATGTGGGGCTCAAACCCACCAACCATGAGATCATGACCTGGGTCGAAGTCAGCACTTAATCAACTGAGCCACCCAGGCGCCCCAGTGGTCTACATTCTTAGAGTAAACTTTGTCTTTAAATATCTTTATTTAACTTTTTAATTATACATATATATGCTTGTATATATATATATATAGAGAGAGAGAGAGAGAGAGAGAGACAGAGAGAGAGAGAGAGAGAGAGAATCCCAAGAAGACTTCATGCCCAGTGCAGAGCCTGACATGGGGCTCTATCTCAGGACTATGAGATCAAAGCCAAAATCCAGAATCCTGAGCCAAAATCACGATTGCCCAATTGAGCCACCCAGGAGCCCCCTTTCGAGTGAACTTTAACAAGAACTTATCAGTCAGAGGATCATATAAGATCAGTTATGAAATTATATAACACAATCATTGAAATAATTTATTTAATTTGAAAGAAATATTTAAAAGAAGAAATTATTTAAAACCAATGACTATTACATGGAGTTGTTTAAAATGAACTCATATTCGGAGGAAAATTAGTTTATAGAAGAGATGAAAACATATTCCCAATGATTATATCATAACAATTTTACAAAGGTAAAGTAAACCTTATTTACTTAAAGTAATGAAATTGCTTTGTAGAACATAGTGCTGTCCAAATACACTGTCCAAGTCATGATTCTCAGTTGAGCTGCCATTCAATTAGCTCCTTTAAAAATGTGCCCTAGAAAATTCTACTTTAGATCTGTCCTAGAAATAGAAAGGGCCTACTGTTTACCATAAAATGCAATAATGCTTATGTGACCAGTTTTGAAATGATTCCATGAGAGTGCAATGAGAGTTCCATGAGAGGACAATACAGCTCAGCTCTCTTATGTGTCTGAGTTTTGAAATGTTCCATGAGAGTGCAATGAGAGTTCCATGAGAGGACAATACAGCTCAGCTCTCTTATGTGTCTCTTACAAAGACACAAGGATTCTCTTCCCCTATCTCAAGCCAGGTGCAAATAAGAGGAGAATATTCATAATAGGTTATATAATTTGCTGCTGCTATTTTACTTTAAGGAGAGAGCCTAGAGTTTGCTTCCTTTAACCTAGAAAAAACATCTATTTCCCTGAGAACACAGGTAGGTTTATTAAATACTGCAAATCTTTCCATATAGTCATCATTTATTTGATTATATGCACGCAAACATACACACACACACGTACCCTATGCACATACAGAAACACATACTTTTCCCTTTTGGATTATACAGCCTCAGTAAGAAAATAATAATAGTGCTCATTTATCACATTGTAAGACTATTGGATGCACTATAGAGAAGGTATGGTATTGGATGATTCATGAATATTAACTTCAGCGATGGCAATAATCTTTCAAGACAGTTATCCTTGGTCGCATTTTAACTGTCAAGAACCTAAGACTTAAAAGGACTGTGGGACTTGCCTTCAATTAAGTAATAGGGATCATGTTGGCTTCATTTTGAATTCTACATTTTCTCTATTCCTATAGATTTTACAGGACTATGTTAAATGTAATCAAGGATTAAAATTTTTAGCTAGTTATCGTGGCCATGTTTTTGGAGCTTAACTAGGACCCGTTTCAATTACTTATGTGACTATACTAAATATTCATAGAAGCAAAAACAGATTTTACTGTTATTCTAAAAAATGCTATTGTAGGGGCGCTTGGGTGGCGCAGTCGGTTAAGCGTTCGACTTCAGCCAGGTCACGATCTCGCGGTCCGGGAGTTCGAGCCCCGCGTGGGGCTCTGGGCTGATGGCTCAGAGCCTGGAGCCTGTTTCCGATTCTGTGTCTCCCTCTCTCTCTGTCCCCCAAAAAATAAATAAACGTTGAAAAAAAATTAAAAAAATGCTATTGTATTCACAATCTGCATTTCCCAATACAGATGTAAATTTTTTAATGTAAATTATGTTTTAAAAATCCTAAAGCCAAAGGGATAGGACACTTGGCGCCTCTCTTGAAGCACAATTACGTACACGTTGGAAACACCCATTGGGTAAATTTGGTGACCACGCACGTAAAATGGAAATTCACAGGCTATGTGGAGCTAGATCTCACAGCATCAAACTCCAAATTTTTACTGACTGCTCTTTTTTTTTTTTTAAATGTTTATTTATGTTGAGAGAGAGAGAAAGGATGAATAGGGAGGGGAAGAGAGAGAAGGAGAGAGAGAATCCTAAGCAGACTCCATACTGTCAGCATGGAGCCTGATGGGTGGCTCGATCCCACAAGCCTTGAGATCATGACCTGAGCCAAAATTAAGAGTTGGGTGCTCAGTAGACTGAGCCACCCGGGTGCCCCTTTGTTGAGTGTTCTGTGATCACTAAGGCATATTAGAATCCCTCTGCTCATGTAAATATACTAAACTATCCCTTGTCTGTGTACACGCTCAGTAAGAGAAGGTGACAATGTGACAGCACACATTTGCCTGTAAAGAAGCAAGACTATTGGAAGTTATGTCATATTTCAGAGTTCAGACGTTAAATAGAGGCATTTCGCAGACACAGATCACCTCCTCGTAAATTATCTTCGGAGGCACTTTAAAGCCAAAAAACTAAATTTGGCACAGGAAATTACATTTAACTAAAAGCACTCTTTTTAAAAATGAGCATTAACAAATTAGCGGGGAAGGCATCATTCCCATCGTCTGCTCTCAAGCACTTACTGCGGATGGACCCACAAATCACATTATCATCATTTTCCGTACCTTCATCGAATGTCATAGCAACAGCTGCCCTAGTAACTCTGAGTATGCCTTAGGCTAAAGGAGACATCTGTTTTCTGACAACTTCAGATCAAATGACAAATGGGAGACAGAGATGTCGGTGTTTGGCAAGGTCAGAGGCCTTACCTATTTGTTAGTGTCAGTTGTAGACACAGGAGTTTTTCTTCATTTGATGGACAGACAGGAAAATGACTAACATAAAAGCAGTTAGTGATGATACTAATTCTTCTTCAATCACAATTAAGTACGGTTTGGAAAGGAAAACTCTTCTTTTGTGATGGACAGGTGTTTGCGGACACTTCTTTAACTTTGTGTTGACTTTCATTAGACTTTAAAAATAATCCCAGATGTTTCTCTCAGTCTGACCAACGTAGAATCGGGGAGCACAGATTTCATTTATTTTGAGACTTAAAGAGTGACCCTTCATTCTAATTTTAGGAGGCTTTTTTAAAATATGTTTATTTTCTTCAAGCTAAGAAAAGACAATATTTTTTATAGTTTATAGTCAGTAAACATGAACGCTATTTTTAAGAAAATATAATAAAAGTGAATGTCAAGTACTTCCATTTCTTAGTCACATTTTTTTTTCTCAATTTATTTCAGCTCAGTTGAGAGTTTGATTTCTGTACAAAATCATTTTGAAGGATATTGTGCTATTTCTCAACATATTGTTTCCTCCCAAAATGGCAGAGACAGATGCTGTGCAAAGGGAAAGTTCTCAGTACTCAAAGAAAGATGCCAGGAGCCTTTCCACATGGAGTTTTGATTTTGTTAGGTTTTATCAAGGCAGCTTGAGATGCCAGCCTTTAGTGCGAGAGCTTTTATGATAAAGAAAGATTGCATCGAGTTCTCAGCAAGATGTGTTTTATCTTTGACACTCCCTGTGTTATTTTTGCTATATTTCTTGGTTAGGCTACGCCATATTTACACATGCTTCTATGTGCCCTCTATTACTTTTTTTTTTTTTTTTTTGCTTGGGTCTCACATAACCAATATTATTCAATGATTTATTAGCACCATTAAATATTGATGAATTTTGAAATCTAGAGATTCCAATGAGCTTATTATATGCCAATAAACTTTCAATTAGATGCACAGAAAAGTTCACATTCAAGAACACATTTTTACCTTTTCAAATATGATAGTACGATCTGGGAATAGAAGTAAGAATGAGAAACGAAACTATCCAGGATAATCCCAACATCCATTTTGAAGAATTAACTATTTAAACAATATTTTTATATTTTGTTAGAATACAGTAATAAACAGAAAATATTGCTCAAAGCCAACAGCTTTGAGTGAACAGCTTAGGAAGGATTCATTTCTGATCCCTTTTCTTAAAGACTTTGCTTGTTCTCTTTATGACATATTAATTCATTCCTTTTTACTTTATGTACTTTGTTTTAAGAATTATCTGAAAATATTTGAAGCAGTATTGCCTTTAACCTATGTTTTTGGGGGTTTTTTTTGTTTGTTTTGTTTTTGTTTTTGCTTTTGCTTTTTATGGTCTTATTGTTTGTTTCAGGTGGATGTCCCAAGTTTCTTCACCTGGTTCCGCACTGGCAACAATAAAACCATAGAGTATTAGGTACCTATATCTAGTCAAAGTCATTCAAGATCTTCAAATGTGTTGGGGTGCCTGGGTGTCTCGGTTGGTCAAGTGTCTGACTTCGGCTCAGGTCATGATCTTGCAGTTCATGAGTTCAAGCCCCATGCTCAGCTCTGGGCTGACAGCTCAGAGCCTGGAGCCTGCTTCAGATTCTGTGTCTCCCTCTCTCTCTGCCCCTCCTCCACTCAGGCTCTGTCTCTCTGTGTCTCTCAAAAATAAATAAGAACATTAAGAAAAAAAATTTTTTTAATGTGAAGCAAAGGATAAAATGAAAAGGTCAAGACATTTACTAATGAAAAATATAGTAAAATCTTTATTTCTCTTATTTGGGACATAAGACTCCTATTAATGCTTCCTGTCTTCTACTAATTTCTTTTAGAATCTGTATGACTCTACCACTGAATATAAATTTTGGTTTTCATCCACAGCAAGCACTTTGGCTAATCTGTGTGGCTTGCTTGATGGAACAGCCAAGACTTTCGTCCAGGAAAGAGACTTGGGGGAAACACTGTCTGTCAATGGTCAAGTGTGGCCCTCAGGGGTTGAACCAACCCCCTTGTCCAGGTTGCTTATGCATGCATGATCACTGAGCCCCCAGGCAGGAAGAGAAGAATGAAGCACACGTTTGAAGCAGACTGCTGTCAAGTTGTGCCTGCATGAGACAGAGTTGGCTGTCTCTGCGGTGGAGAGAGTGAGAGCGGAAGTCGAGAGGACTGGAAATGGTGCATATGGAACGTGTGATAAAATATTCACTAGTCAAGAAAAACTGAAAACGGCAAAAGAGAAAAAAAGACACAAGACCGGCAACTCCAATAAAATGATAAGATGACAGTAAGTAATTTGATGGTAGACTTAATAGAAACCTATACATATTGGGATCACATGTAAAAAGGCGAAATGTCTTAATTTACAGGAAAGACCGTGAGAATGGAGAAAAACAAGACTAAACAAAAACAACCATTTAGCTTACAAAAGACGGATGTTCAGTATGAGAGTGCCGAATCCTTGGAATCATAAGGATCAAAGAAAATGTAGAACACAAACATAAAGATAAAGTGGTGTATCTCTAATAACATTAAAGCAAATGTAACTTCAGACAAAGAAGCGTTATTAGAGATAAAGGGGATATGTCATAAAGGTGAAAGTTCAGCTCCACAGGAATATGTAATAATACAATTAGCATGGGCATAATATGTATGTTAGAGTAATAAATAAAGCACAAAATAAAGTAAGTGCAAGAAGAAAATAGACAAAAATCCATATTCGTAGTGAGGTGTTTTAACACAGCTACCTCAGTAATTGATGAACTAATCAGGTTAACTCTTGGTGAGATTATGGGACATTTGAATAATGCGGTTAACACACTAGACCTAAAAGACAGAAGCAGATTAGTTATACTCACAGATGTGCAGTTTCAAGATCACCTGGGTCATTTGCCAAAACTGACTATAGACTGAGCCCTTCAGAAAATCTTATCCTAAGGATAATGAGGCGCCACTGGGACTCTCTTCTCTGGGGTCGCTGTTGAGTCTGGTGGTATTAAAATCTCTTTCCAGTCCCACTTGCAAGTAGGGTGGGACATCGAAACATCTGTACATCTTTTTTGGTGGCTGTTCCTTTATAAGAAATGTTGATCCTTTACCTGTTTACAACCAGAAATATACACTAGCAGATTTCCAGATCAAGTGAAAAATACTAACATATTTTCATTAAGTCTGTAAGTACAAATAGAGAATCTATCCAAATAAGAACATCTCCATGTGGAACAATCATCACATGCTCTAAAGCAGTAAATGTTTGCTAGTATTTAAAGACGGTTGCTAGCCCCAGTTAGCTTCTCACAAGGGATTTTTATCTCTTCACTAACGTAGAAATGGAAATTTGTATTTTTCAGAATCATACTGAAAAAATAAATGTGAGTCTAAAAATACACACACTAATATATACTAAATGTGAATGACTAACACAGCCTATATAAAAAATATCTAAATATTGTAAGGAAAGAGTGAATGCTATTATGATAATATTGTTGAAACATTCAAAGAAATAACCGTGCTTTAATCTTCAGTAAACATTTTCAGAGTAGGAATTGTGTGAACCAAAACAGAGCATGCTGTGTCCCTACTGTCTTTGTCAGGAGAATAAAATAAAATGAAATGAAATAAAATAAAATAAAATAAAATAAAATAAAATAAAATAAAATAAAATAAATAAAACAAATCTACTGTGACTTTAAATTTTTTAATGTTTATTTATTTATTTTTTTTTTTGAGAGAGAGAGAGTGGGGGCAGGAGAGGGGCAGAGAGAGCGAGAGAGACGCAGAATCCGAAGCAAGCTGCAGGCTCCAGGCTCTGAGCTGTCAGCACAGAGCCCGATACGGGGCTTGAACCCACAAACCGTGAGATCATGACCTGAGCTGAAGTCGGACACTTAACCCAATGAGCCACCCAGGAGTCCCTATTGTGACTTGAAAAATCTGTAGCAACATCAGCATCAATCCCTAGCACTCTTCAAATGGTAAATAAAGAAAAACCACTTTCAGATTGCTAGATTAATTTCCACTAACCATAATGTTTATAAAGCTGGATTTAAAAAAGTATTAACCTACCCACATAGGACAGTAGTACACAATAAAATGAGGTAAGGAGATTGTTCACTCTAACCCCATCCTCAATTTCCTGTTCAGCAAAGTAAAATTACTCCAAAAAACTTCTAGTTCTTGGGGCGCCTGGGTGGCTCCATCAGTTAAGTGTCTGACTTCGGCTTAGGTCATGATCTCGTGGTTTGTGTGTTCAAGCCCCATGTGGGACTCCGTGCTGACAGCTCAGAGCCTGGAGCCTGCTTTGGATTCTGTGTCTCCCTCTCTCTCTGCCCCTTCCCCGCTCGCACTCTGTCTCTATCTCTCTCAAAAATAAATAAACGTCAAAAAATTAAAAAAAAAACTTCTAGTTCTTCTACTGCAGCTGTTACGATTTGCTTTGCAAAACTAACCTCACACTTTTCTACACACACACGCACACACACTCACATAACTTAGAGGGAGAAGTAAAAGAAAAGAAGAAAATATTCTCGGGTAAGCAAATCAGCAATTTTTTAAATAATAATGCACAAAGGCATTTTGAAAATAAAGACCAGCCATTGAAAAAAATAAGAGTAAATTAAAAAAAAAAAAAAAGGAAAATGACTGGAAGATAAGGTTGAGGAAACAATACAGAAAGGGTAATAAAAAGGCCAAAGGAATGAAATAAGAAAGAAATGATTAGATTTTTAAAGAATCAATCCACTAGACTCGAAAATCCAAATTGGAGTTCCACAAAAAGAATAGAGAAAATTGAGGTGAAGAAATTATTGAAGCAATAAGTCTAGGAAATTTCTCCAAATTGAAGAACATGAGATATCTGACTGCCAGGGTCACCTAGTTCCCAGTCAATTAATGAAAATAGATCTGTAACAAGGCACATCGTTCCGGATTTCAGTGCACTGGGAACAAAGACTATCCCAACAGACTTGTATAGGATGTATTAACATAACTAAATATCAATATCTCAAAGCAAAACTAGAAAATTAAGATAGGAGGGAAGTAATACCTTCAAAAAAATAGTTCTTACTTAAAAAAAAAGTTTTTCCCACCACTGATTCTGTGCTCAGTTATTTAAGAATGAGCCTGAAATAAAGAAAATTCCATATACACACTTCTTAATTTTTACCTTTTTTCTCAAAATGGTCTTTTTCCACCAAAAAAAAACCCCAAAAAGGCCCGGAAAGACAGGAGAACCGTTTGGCAGAGGATTTTATATAGGACACAGAAGAAAATATCCATGGGTCTGAATCCTTCAGAGGAGGTTAATATCTCTGGTGGAGTACTCGGAAACGCATTAATGAAAAGTGCATAAAAGTTAAACCAATTTAAAAAATAGATTGTTTTTAACTCCAGGGAAAACCAAGTGATGCAAGGGATATGTCACGCAGAATAATCCAGTCTCACCTGAGATGGTGCCTACCTGGCCATGATTATCTAAACAGCCACTGAATATTTTGGGGCCCAAATTATGAGAGCTAGTTTGAATGGTGGGGAAGAGAATGCGTGTTATTCACTTTGTGGATGAGACTATGTAATAGACCCAAATTCTCATTTTTCCATAATTTGCAATCAATGGATCGTACTGAAACCCGAAAATTCAAGAACTCATGGCACACGAATAATGCTAAGAGATAGGGAGTTAGGTGCCTGACACAATTAGAAAATTATAAAATTCTTCATAGTGATTGCTTCTGTGTATTGATACAAGCTGGGAGGAGAGGGCAGAAACTCTCTTTTCCATAATCATGTAAAATAATTTGACTTTCGACGCTCTAGGTTTATATACTTGCTTAAAAAAATTACCTCAGTAAATAAATGAATGAATTAAAAGGAAAATTAAAGGAAAGTTATAGCATTTTTAAGGAAAAGTTGGCGAAATATTTGAGTCCATAAATATACACACAAAAAAAGATAGCAAAGACTATAATTAAGAGACATGAGGGTAAAATAATCTCAACACCCAAAAATTAAAACAGTCTAGATATTTAGAAACATTGTTCGAGACATTGTATGTGGACCTTGTAAAAAAATACACTCCCTCAAATCTTCTATGAAAAATACTGTTAACTTTATTTGAAAATGTGGGGAAACAGTTGAAAATTCAGGAGTACTCTCCTTGAATTTAAAGTGTTAAAGGTCAAAAAGTACTCTGATCACAATTGGGATCCTATTCTGTCATCGCTGCAGAGAAATCATACGCATTTCACACAAACACTAGGAACTGGAAATATTAACAATGGCTTTCTGTAACTGGAAGAATAACAGATACTTCTTGTTTTATTGATATCATTCTACATTTTACCCACTCTAATGTATTTATTGATGATATTCTAAATCGTGGCAAAACTAAAGCGATTTCTCTTAAATAATCTGTTTTTGTGTTGCATTGATGTCAACTACCTAATTAAAGATAAGCTTCGGAACAGCTTATATTGGGGCACCTGGGTAGCTCAGTCAGTTAAACATCTGACTCTTGATCTCAGCTTAGGTCTTGATCTCAGGGTCATGAGTTCAAGCCCTGTGTTGGGCTCCACGCTGAGTGTGAGGTCTACTTTAAAATAATTAAAATAAAATAAAATGAACCGCTTATATTTCTTTTTCTTAAACTAAAGAAAAACCACTTTAATGTAAAAGAAAGATCTTGATTAAATGAACAAAAAGGAGCAAAATTACATCTTCAGTGCATGCCTGTAAGGAAGAGAACTGTGAGTTTTACCTAAAGGGACCATTTAAAATATAGTTGACATCAAAATGCCATTGTATTAACTTCATTCACTGTTTCTTACTGATTTGAAAGATCTTTTTAGTTTTTCATTCGGTTCCCTAACAGAGATTGTATGTGAATATTCATAATTTCTACAGTCAATGGCCATAAAAATTATGACATTGCTGTGCGTGAGGGAGAAGTATGAGCTATTTACTGGTTTGTCGCTTCTTACTTCTACATTCATTTCCTTAATATCAGATTGTTTGATCCATTGAAATTACCTTCCGTAGATGCGATTTCTATTACCTAACATAATGCAACCATTGCAGAATGTCATTTCATATGATAAAGTTATGAGTAGGTTACCGAAATAAATATACATGCACTTATGAAGAACATAAATAATGGAGTTTCCAATGCAAATTTGGATGCTAGTGGTGGCATCCTCAGACATTTTTATCTTCAGCCTCCTTTTTTATTGTGTCTTAGAAGGTAAATAGATCAGAAAATGTTTGGCATCACCATAGATGTCAGTCTTAAAATATCTAAACCTAGGCGTTGTGACATCAAACAAATACTAAAATTGGACCATTTTTCAAATATGTGTTACTGTTTTCTTCTCATCTAGCCATTTGATTTGATCCTTTGACAGTAGCCAATTACCCACTACATACAAGGCATTGAACTAAGAACTGAATGGGTATACATAGATCAAGGAGGCCCAGTTGGCAGCTTGCAATAGCTCAGGGTCTACTAGCTGACACAGATGAATACAAAATAATTATAATGCAAAAAAAAAAAAAAACCCAAAAAGTCTAGGTTACATGTGGTAAAGAAGTACAAAATAGGAGGCAGCAGAAAGAAATCAATCCATGCTAGAGGATCCGGGTAATCTGTGGGGGTTTGACTGGGGCTGAAGTCCTTCAAAATTTGGATTTGCTCAGTCAAGATGGAGGGTGAATAATCAAAGCCATGGCTACTTTGGGAAGTAAAGATGAAGTCTTCTTTGGACAGTGGTAAGAAAATAACTCATCCAGTGCGGTGGTTACCAGCCATATGTGGCTACTTAGTACTTGAAATGAAACTTGGGTAATGTGTGAAATGATACTCTTTTGGATGTAATAAACTAAATATGAGATAGACATTTACAAGTACATATATCTGGGTTCTGGCTCTCTACTGAAGAGAGCTGTAGACTTGGATGGATCATTTAAGCTTTATCAATTTGATGTATTGCTTCTGTAAAATGGAGATGACAGCCCAAACTTTAAGTGGTTAAACGAGTAAGAGATAGGGTATGTAAAATATCAACCAATGATGGGACCAAGGAAAATAATGAGTATGTAGATGCCACTATGGTGATTCTAAAGCTGAGGGAATTTTGAAGCTCTCACGGGTTAAGTGAGTCGCCCAAGGCGAACGCTAGTGAAAGTTGGAGAAAGGAGACCCTATTAGGCGTCATCGAAGGACTCCACGTAGAACATTTCAGGAAGATCACTCCCTGACTTCTCAGAGTGTGCAGTGGTTTCTGACTCCCATTCCCGTGGTTTAACCTCTCGTTCTGAATTGCTGTGTGCACCACCTTGCTGCTGGATTTTCCTAGGACGGTGATTCTCCGTGTTACACTGGTTTCCAACTTGGGTCAGGCTGGAGCATGAGGCACGGCAGCCCTGGGCTCAATTCCCTCACATCCAAGACGTCCGGTGACAATTATATTTTCCACGGGGTAAAGGAAGGAAAGAAAATATTACCCATTGCCACCATGAACAATATATGTAAAGCTATAGGAGTTCTCATGCAAAAGATTTATGGAAACCCACTTCTAATCTCCATTTTTAAAAAAGCAGGTATTTTAAGAGGCAGCTGGGTGGCTCAGTCGGTTGAGCGTCCCACTCTTGATTTCAGCTCAGGTCGTGATCTCATGTTTCATGAGTTCGAGCCCCACATTGGGTACCATACTAACAGTTCAGAGCCTGGAGTCTGTTCTCATTCTCTCCCTCTCTCTCTCTCTCTCTCTCTCTGCCCTTCTCGTGCACTGTCTCTCTCTATCTCAAAAATAAATAAACATTAAAAATAAAAAAAAAATTAAAAGAGCAGATATTTTATGAACTACTGGTAGTATTCATATCTCACATCAAACAAGCCTCAATTCAATGTATCAAAATGTGTGTATATGTATGTAAATTAAAAAACACTGTGTTTTTCAATTAAAATTGTAAATTTTTGGAAATAATGTGTTATAACCGTGGAGGTGATAGAGGGAAGTTCCGTAATCATGTAGACCATTAGGTTCCTTGTCCAATTTTCCTTCATAATATTTCTTTTTTTCTGCAATAGAGGTTTTAGTAGCAGTGGATGTCTTATTTGGAATCAAAGTCTGCTATCTATACCAAAGGTCTTTGCCTGATGTCTATTTCTAGACAGTTTCTGTTGTCCAATAGAGTTTAATCACACATTTCCCCAAACCAAATATGGATATTCTAAGATGTTTTTTCAGTAAACAGTGTATTCTTTGCTTCATGGGTTCTCATGCTTCTTTAAAATTAACCTTTAAGCCCCTATAGTGAGAGAGACATGTTGAGCTGTAAAGAGCCCAGGAATATTGAATGGAAGTGATAATGTGCTCTTCATCCCATCCATGCGGGTGAACTATAAGAGGCCCAAATCTCTCCCATCTAAAATGCTCACAAGTCTAGGCTCGGGGGTTCCTTCTAGCCCTGCACATGCATTGCCTGTCTCCTAACCAGCAGGTAAACTGAGTTACACTGAGCAAACTGTCAAAGGGGGACCCGATGCTTCCGTTTCTTCCCCCCCCCCCCCCGGAGCCCGTGTGCATCATTTCAGAAATGTGGCTCTGGATGTCATGATTGAGGGAGAGCTGCTGTGTGCTGTTTACTGGAGATTTGAACGCTGGCTAATAAACTCTTCTGGGCTGACAACGCCGCTTTCATTTGCCCCGTGGTGAGCGCAGAGAAAATGTCAAAGTGCCTGGAGCAAGCAGGTAGCAAGTGGATACCCGAGTTTAATTTCCATTGGCAAGCCCCACGCTGCAGCCCTGCTGTGAATACCAATAACACGGATTAGAGCACAACAGCCAGCAAAGCAAAGCTCACCCCAGAGGTGAAAGAAAGGTGAGTTGGGAAAATATGGACTTTGAAGATATTCAAATAGCTTCAGTGTATCGTTTCCACATTGTGAGGCTGTAATCACTTGCAAACTCCAAGAAAACGATGGGTCTGCTCACGGGTCACCTTTGTCCCTCTCAGACAAGATTGACGGGAACGTATAGTAAATGTATTCAAAAGTGGTATGATTTCAGAAAACCTTCCAAGTACCTGCCTCACCTACTGCGCATGGTCAGTGCATCCAGGAGAGGGATGGTGTTGGATGCTGCGGGTGCCGGTGACTCAGGGGCTGCTCGGCGGGCCCGGGGGGGGGAAGGGTGGTCCTGATGCTGGACAGTTCAGGCGGTGGGTGAAGGGTCAAGAAAACGTCCTCTCAGGTCGCTTCTTCCTCTAGTTCGTGGCTGTCAGACCCTTGAATGTGATTCCAAATTGGAAGAAGCGCCTTGGATTTCAAAGTGCAAGAACTCGCAGGTAAAATATTAAATAATTTTGTATTGACTGCATATTGCACGGATGCTACTTTAGCTATATTGGGTTAAATAAAATGTATCATTAGCATTGATTTTGCTTATTTCGTTTTACTTACTCACTATAGCTACTGGAGCATTTAAAATGACATTTTTTGGCTTGCAATATTTCTGCTGCACCGCAGTGCTCCCGCGTGAGGTCTGGGGGCTATGGAAGCGTCCCGGCTGACAACAGAAGTCATTCTTTTCCTTCCAATGGCCCTCACCCTCTTTATAGTACTGCTTTATAAACAAAACTAGCTGCAAGCAGGTAAGGACAGCCAGAACAAGGAAAAGTGTCTTACTTCCCTGGGAAAGAGATTTAGAAGAGTAACATTTTTTTAGTGTTTATTTTTGGGAGGGAGAGAGAGAGACAGAGAGAGAGAGAGAACAAGTGGGATAGGGACAGAGAGAGGGAGAGAGAGAATCCCAAGCAGGCTCTGCACCATTAGCACAGAGCCTGAGGTAGGGCTGGAACCCACCAACCACAAGATCATGACTTGAGCTGAAAACCATGAGTTGGCCACTGAACCAACTGAGCATCCCCCCCACCCCCGGGCACCCCTGGAAGGTTGAGGAAGGAGGGTTGCGGCAGGAAGGCTGGCCTCAGTTGTCTGAGGATCCCACCAGAGGGCAGCGGAACCCCTGCAGGCTGAGTGTCCAGGGCAAGGCGGAATGCACACAGACATCTAAGACAGCTGAGTTACTCTCACTGTCCATGACTGTGGCCAACACACCTCCCCGGTAAGGAAGATGGAGAGAAATGGCCCAGCGCCATAGGACGTTTGCACATAAATCTAAAAGTGAGCTTGTAATTATTTTGCTTAGATACGCATCATGTCTGGTCAGCAGCAGTGTTCTGTGATTAACATCTTCATATCAGATTCACTTTGGAGAAGAGACATACGGGTTTACAGAGACTAATGACAAGAGTCTGGAAATCAGGTCGGATCTTGCTTTTGCCCACTGAGCTGTGCATGAGCTTTTACAGGGGAAGACATGTTTGATAGCCCACTTCCTGACTTTTGGACCCGTGAGACCCTGGCCTTGCCGGAGCCCCCTTCTATTTCTGTGTTCCTGTACTTTATCTACCTCCAAAAATCAGTGCAAGGGAGCATTGACTTGTAGAGAGGACACCAAACTAGAAGGCCAGCTGAATTAATACTTCTCTTAACAGTCACACCCTCCTCTTTCGACATCCTTTCTCCACGGTGCTGCCGGAATTGTCATTGTTTCTATCTTTCCCCCGCTCAGAAGCAATTAAGGTCCTTCTGTCAGATTCCCACAGCAGAGCATGAAATGCTTTCATTAGCAGTTAGCCTTCCCCTAGTTCACCAAACTCAGTCCTGTTACTTCACCAATAACCCTATTTGGTGGCCCACCGTATTTCCGAAAATGTTTAGCTCTATCACGTACCTGTGTCTCTGCAAATGATGCCCTGTTTTTCTTCTATGAATTTCTTCATTCCTCACTACATTTGACCAGGCTAACTCCTATCAGCTGAGATGCACACCCTTCCAGGAAACCCTGTCTGACCTCCACGGCCAGTCACCCCAGGCTTGGTTAGATAGATATCCATGTTTGTTTCCCCAGCCTCATGTATGTGTTGTCTTTGTACAATGGACCACCATGTTAGATAAGTCTTACATGTCCGTGTATCCTAAATAACCCCCAGATCTTAGAGGTAAGACTTTTGTTCAATATTGCATTTTTATTACCTAGCACCAAGCCCTATATATAGTAACTGCTCAGTAAAAGATTACTAACAAGAAGAAATTTAAAAGAATGTGCTTGGGGCACCAGGGGGGCTAAGTCAATTAAGCTTTCGGCTTCAGGTCAGGACATGATCTCATGGTTTGTTAGTTCAAGCCCCGCATGGGGATCTCCGCTGTCAGCACAGAGCTCCCTTTGGATCCTCTGTCCCCCTTTCTCTCAGCCCCTCCCCCACTCACACTGTCTCTGTCTCAAAAATAAACATTAAAAAAAATGTGCTCTTCTCAGTAGGTAAACTCTAGTCAGTCATTTGAATCAAAGCAAATGGCATATGCATTTGTTGAAGACTTACCGATTCGAAGCATGTTATTATTATTTTTTTTTATTTTTTAAAGTTTATTTATTTACTTTGAAAGAGAGAAAGGGAGCTGGGCAGGGGCAGAGAGTGGGAGAGAGAGAAAATGCCAAGCAGGCTCCACACTGCCAGTGTGGAGCCCAAGGCAGGGCTCGAACTCACGAACTGCAAGATCATGACCGGATCTGAAACCCAGAGTTGGCCGCTTAACCGACTGAGCCACCCAGTCGCCTTGAAGCATGTTATTTTAATTGCTAAACGTTGTTCTTAACAAAAATGGTAATTCTTGTTTTCTGTCAAAAAGGACTATAAATGAAATGGTTATCTCAGAATGACACATATATGTAGAGAACTAAATGTACAAGTGGACCCTGACATCCAAAACAATCATAAAATAGCTCTGTGTGTAGGAATACATGAATCACACTGTGTCAGCCCTTAAATGGCACCGCATTGGCAGAGAAATGTCATGAAATACACATTGTATAATAAATGAAAAAAAAAAAAACAACTATGAACTCAAGTTTAGGTCTCTGATTTTAGTTCTTCACAAATCTACTTAACTTCTGCTTCTAATTTACTTTAGCTCATTTCTTTCTTCAGTTTCCATTTGAGCTACCCTTCTCCCAATATAGATCCATATGGTGCTGTCTCCAAGAAAGCCTTGATAGCTCAGAAGAGCCAAGTGGCTTCCCTCCCAGACTCTGTAGTCCACTTAATACCTTGTGCATACCCACCAGATGCTTACTCTTAGCTTTAAGAGGGTTGCTGAGAGGCAAATTCGTCAACCACTGCCTTATGTAACAACTGGCCATCTGTCCCGCCATTGCTCTGAGAGGCTAGAGATTCAGTTTCCAGAAATTTCACATTCACAACATGCACATTCAATAAAAGTTTCAAAGATGTTTAGATTAACTGCATTCTGCCAAGTGATATTTACTGAAGACGTTTTGAGACTTAGTGATCAATTCACAATATAAAGCACAAAAATGGTTCTGTCATTCATGCATGCATACAGCCAAATCTGTATTAATGAATTTCTAGTAGGTACAGTGCCCAACGTGTGTTTATGTACACGGACAGAAAATCAGCGTACCTATGGCTGCTATCGGGTATGTGGCTTAATAGAGAAGGTTTTTTGTGTAAAATTCATTACTTTCCCACTGGTATATATGGATTTTTTTAAAAAAATTACAAGATGTGGCTTTAGACCTATTGTGAAAGATGCGGTGTGCATTACATTTGGAAACATTAAAATAGAAACCAACTCTAGAAAGTAAATCACTCTTAACAATGCATAATAATTCTTCTAACCAGGAATCTGAGATGCAGATGATTTGAAACAACTAAGATGGTGAAATCTGGCATATCCTGAATTTACCCTATATTGGACGCGTCTGTTACGTAACCCCCAAATATGAGATAAGTGTTGTTTTGTTCATTCCACAAGCGAGAAAACAAGTGCATAGATGGCAAATCACTTGACCCCAGTCACAAACTTATCAGGGGAGTAGAAGACTCAGTTAGAACACCCATTTCCAGAACTAATTTCAAACTTCTTCCTTTTTTTCTGTTAAGTAGCTGTATTTAGGTTTAACTGATATCCAAGGAACTACAAATATTTAAGGTATAACACGTGATGTTTTGGTAGAAATAATCCCTTGTAGAAACATCACAATGGTAAAAGCTATGAGCATGTGGATTCCTCACGCAATTTGTCATGTAGTTTGTAAACGAGCATTCCTATCCTCTACGAAGGAGGGTCTTATCCCTCCTTTTCCAGACAACCACTGATTTGCATTCAGTCACTATACACAAGTTTTTATTACCCAGAATTTCACATAGATGACAGCAAACCTCAGTTATCTTACTTGTCCAACACTGGCATCATTATTCTGAAATTCATCCATGTTGCAGTGCGCTCCAATAGTTTCTTATTTATTTATTTTTTATTTCTGGGTAGCATTTATTTCTGGGTATCATACAGATCTACAACAATATGTTTATCTCTTCACCCTGCTGATGGACATTTGGGTGACTTATAGATTTTGAATGTCACAAATAAAACTTTGATGTCTTTGTAGGGGCATACACTTATTTTCTTTTCTGAATTAAATAGGGATGAAGTGAATGTAATGATAGGTGTCTGTTTGACTTCTTAAAGTGTTTTCCAAAGTGATTGTACCATTTTATATTCACATCACCTCCACAGCTCAGTAATACTTGGCATGGTCAATTTTTAAAATTTAACCATTATAGTAGATACTTATTTGTATCTCGTTCTGGATATAATTTATATTTCCCTACTATCCCTGGATATAATTTATATTTCCCTACTATCTAATAAGCATATTTCCCTACTATCTAATAAGCATCTTTCCATGTGCTTATTTTCCATCTTTATAATTTTGTGAAATGTCTATTTAAACTTTTGCTCACTTTTTCTTTCCTGTTTCATATTACTGAGTTTTGAAAATTCTTTATATAATCTGGGAACAAGTCATTTATCAAATATGAGATTTGCAGCCTATGAGAGTGGCCAAATTTTTATATGTTATGTTATTTTCATTCAGTTCCAACTCATTTTTAATTGCTCCTTAGTATTTTCCTTATTATCTCATGGGTTATTTAGAAGTGTGCCTTTTAATTACCAAGTATTGGGGGGATTTTCTAGAATTCTGTCTGTAATTTATTTATAATATAATTCCACTGTGGTTAGAAACATGCTCTGTATCATTTGGATTCTTTTATCATTTGGCCTATCTTGGTCAACATTTCATGTGCAATAAGAAAATATGTGTATTATCTACTTCTGTTTGATGGATTGTTCTAAAATGTCACTTTGGTCAAATTGCTTGATAATCTCATTAAAATCTTCTACATCCTGACTGATTTTAGTTGTTCTATGAAATATGTAAAAGAGACATTGAAATATTCAACTGTAATTATGGATTTGTTCTTTCTTTCTTGAAGTTCCATCAATTTATACTTCATGCATTTTGAAATCTGTGCATGAGTATTTTGAAGTATAAAGTTTTAGAACTTTCTTTAGATTGTTACCTTTACATTATGAAATGACTCACTTTACCATGATGATATTCTTTGCTCTCAAATCTACTTTGTGTAATGTTAATATATCCACTTCAGTTATCTTTTGGTTAGTGTTTGCGTTGCATGTATTTTTTTAATTTCTGCCTACTTTATTGCTGTATTTGCCGTCATATGAAAAATGATTTATTCATAGGCAGCATATAATTGGGTCATGATTTGTTTTCAATCTAACAATCTCTTTGTTTTATTAATAGTATTTAGGCCATTTACATGTAATGTGATTATCAATAAGCTTAGGTTTAGGACTACCATTTTTACTTATTTTCCACTTATCTACTCTTTTTTTCTTCTTTTATTCTACTGCCTTCTTTTTGATTAATTAAATGTTTCTTATGATTTTATTTTATTCCTTTCTTTAGGTTTTAACTATAACTCTGTTTTGTTGTTTCAGTGGCTGCTATTTAGGGTTTATAGTACACACTTTTAACTTGTCACACCTTACTTTCCAGTGATTTTATAACCACTTTATATCTTAAAATAACCTTGTTATCAAATATATCTCTTTTCCTCGACTTTGTGCTATTAAAGTCATACCTTTAATTTTGTACATCATAAACTCTACATTACATTGCAATTATTTTTATTAAAATCGTCAATTATCTTGTTAAGAGATTTAAATAATAAAAAAAATCTTAAATATTTACCCAAGTGGCGATTTCCTAGGTCCAGGATGAGGGTGATTCACCCAAGAGTCATTTGCACAAGGAACAAGATTTAGCAGGGACGCCAAAGAGAATTAGGAAGACAGGTAATATTTAATGAAATAAAATATTTAATGTTAAATTAAAGAAAAATATTCTTGATAAACACAATATCAACAGTTTAAATAAAATCAAAATATGACTCTGTACATTCATGACCCAAGACTCACACATGCAGTGTGGAGGCACACAGAGCAACCCAATCTCACATTTGTGTTTCCTTCAAAGAATCCTTTCTTGGTGGTGAGAGAAAGTGATAGGTTGTATACTGTTTAATTTTTTTAATTAAAAATTATTTTATTTTATATTAAAAAATTTTAATGTTAATTTATTTTTGAGAGAGACAGAGACAGAGACTGAGCATGAGTGGGGAACGGGCAGAGAGAGCTGGAGACACAGAATCCTAAGCAGGCTCCAGGCTTTGAGCTGTCAGCACAGAGCCCGATGCAGGGCTCAAACTTACAAACTGTGAGATCATGACCCGAGCCTAAGTCCAGCACTTCACTGACTGAGCCACCCAGGCACCCCATTAAAAATTTTTATTTTTGAGAGAGAGAGAGAGAGAGAGAGAGAGAGAGAGAGAGAGAACACAAGCAAGGAAGAGCATAGAGAAAGAGGGAGACACAGAGTCTGAAGCAGGCTCGAGGCTCTGAGCTGTCAGCACAGTGCCTGACTCAGGGCTCAAACCCATGAATTCCAAGATCATGACCTTAGCTGAAGTCTGATGCTTAACCAGCTGAGCCATCCAGGTGCCCCGGTTGTGTATGTTGTTTATAGAGGTTATCCACAGTACTTATTGGTAAGAGAGAGAGTTTTTATTTTATTACAAATACATATTTATGTGAGTTAAAATATAGGAGAATGTTGCTAAGTAATTTAAAACTGATTTATTAATATATTTGGCTTTTCATAAATAAAACTTGATTTAATAACAAACATTTCCTGAAAAAACATTTTAGTCATGAAAATAAAATTATCAAGAGTATGTACACTCACTGACCTAAAAGGGTAATAAATATCTCCCTTCCATTCACTTCTTTATATTTAAACAAATATTTTTCACTAATGTTTTTTTCATTAATTATGCCTGGAAACTCTATGTATAATTTTCAACTATTTTTAACTACCATTTTTAGTGATTTCATAAAAGTTTTCTATGTACCTATGTGTTATGTATTATAACTTGTATGAAATAACTTAATATGTTAATATATTGATTGTATAGTATGCTTACTGTAATTTAATGTGCATTAATTGAAATAGATATGCTTTGAGGTGCCTGGGTGGCTCAGTTTGTTAAGTGTCAGACTTTTACTCAGGTCATGATTTCAGGGCTCATGGGTTCCAGCCCCGCATGGGGCTCTTTGCTGACAGTAGAGCCTGGAGCCTGCTTTGTATTCTGTCTCTGTCTCTCTCTGCCCCCCATTGCTCATGCTCTCTCTCTCTCTCTCTCAAATATAAACATTAAAAAAAATAAAATAGAATAGATACGTTTTAAATCTGTACTAAAATTAGTCTATAAGTATAGCATTTAAAAAGCCAAGTAGGGGCACCTGGCTGGCTCACGTTTAAGCATCCAGTTTTGGCTCAGGTCATGATCTCTGGGTCCATTAGTTCGAACCCCACATCGGGCTCTGTGATGACAGCTCAGAGCCTGGAGTCTGTTTCAGATTCTCATTCTGTCTCTTTGTCTCTCTGCCCCTCCCTTGCTTGCTTTCTGTCTCTGTCTCGCTCATTCTCTCAAAAATAAACAAACATGACAAAAAATAAATCAATAAAAATAAAAACATAAAAAGCCAAGTAGTCAGCATTCAGGAAAAGAAGGAAAACTGGTACAGAAGGGGATCAGAATTATAAAAGATAATAATTTAGCCAGAAAAACACAGTATGCCTTCTACTGTGATAAAAGTGATCTGAAATGCATGAGTTTCTAACACTGAGATTATTAATATAGGATTATTACATTCATAATTAAGGAATTATGATTCATTAATTAATGAGTCAATTATTAAAGATTTTCTTTGCAGTCAAAGAATTTTCTTTGAAGTGTAAAAAAAGAATTCCAGAAAATAAAATGTGAGGAACTATAGAAACTAGTGAGTATGTAGGTGAGCGAGAAAATAAGAACATACCTTTGAAATACATTTCATTAATCCTCTAATTTGGGGCGCCTGGGTGGCGCAGTTGGTTAAGCGTCCGACTTCAGCCAGGTCACGATCTCGCGGTCCGTGAGTTCGAGCCCCGCGTCAGGCTCTGGGCTGATGGCTCAGAGCCTGGAGCCTGTTTCCGATTCTGTGTCTCCCTCTCTCTCTGCCCCTCCCCCGTTCATGCTCTGTCTCTCTCTGTCCCAAAAATAAATAAACGTTGAAAAAAAAATCCTCTAATTTGGCCACTTATTACCTATTTCACATATAAAAGATTTTAATAGACCATGGACATGGCCAAAGACAAGATACAATTTTAGATAATATATATAATAGATGAAGCTTTTTAAAAGACTCTTAAAATATAAATTATAATAATGAGTTGATTCATTGGAACTGGCTTATTTATTCCAGAGAATTCTCTTCATTTGTTTTCTTTTCTTTTTTTTTTTAATCAATTTTAAGTTTTTATTTTAATTCCAGTTAGTTACCATGCAGTGTTGTATTGGTTTCAGATGTGCAATAGAGGGATTTCTCTGTTTGTTTTCAGTGCATGCTTTTTTGCAGAAATGAAAGATAAAGTATTAACAACTAAAGAAAGAAAGTGTTAAATATTGGAAAAATTAAGATTTGAGACTACAAAAATTAAGATCTCTGTATTTTATGTGTTTATTTATGTCTTTATTTATTTATGTGTTTATGTATTTATTTATTGCTTTGTCAAATGAAAGTATTTTTTAACTGATAGTCCAATAGATAGTACTTTGCAGACGGCAATAAAATTGGAGAAACAAATGGGACAGAGTATTTTGTGAGTGATTTTAAATACTATGTTTTGTGCAAATAATAAGTTACTGCTAATAACAAACAATCTCCACATTTCTTTTAATGTTTATTTATTTTTGAGAGAGGGAGATAGAGAGCGAGCAGGGGAGGGGCAGAGAGACAGGGAGACAGGATCCCAAGCAGGCTCCGTGCTGTCAGCACAGAGCCTGGTGCGGGGTTCAAACCCATGAACCGTGAGATCGTGACCTGAGCTAAAATCAAGAGTCAGATGCTTAACCAACTGAGCCACCCAGGTGCCCGGTATTCTCTACATTTTCATACAAAGTGTCCACATTGAATGATATTTTGGAGCATGTGGGAAATGTTAATAAAGATTGTCCCCAAAAAAATTCCCAAAATATGAATATATATAAAGCTGCATGATTAATGGAAGACTTGACACTTTACGTGCAACAAATGAGGGAAAGTGGCTTTGAAAGCACATTTGACAAATGTAAAGCTTTAGCAAGAGACATAAATAATGCTACCTGAATTTGCAAAAAAGTGAAAACGAAAATAAACGAATAGAATTGTGTAATATGCCAAATCAGAATCAAACAGGGTGGTAAAATCCTATGTCAAGTACAAATTAGGGAGATTATAGATTTTATTATTATCTAATTAATGGATAGAATAATTATTGTAGATGACAATAATATCGGTCATTTGTCATTTAGAATCCAAATTGTGTCTGCATCTTCTACAACTTATTCATGACATCTTCTTAGTGAAATCTTATCCACATTTCAAAGCACTTGAGAATATTTTTTAACAGCTGGTCACAGAAGCATCCTGTGATAGAAGTTGCATTAAGGTGAAGTTAATTAACATTTATTTAAGTCATCATTTAGTTAAGAGAAATTGGCAAATATGGCAATTCTGTCCTTTGCAAATGAGATAATCAAACCAGTAGATGTTTTAACAGATGAATTGAGGTATAACTGATCTACAAAATTACCGCACATATTTAATGCATACAATCCTGATGATTTTGGGCATCTGCATAGGTTAGTGAAACCATCATGCACAATCAAGGCCATAAAATATAATGGATGGGTTTACTCTAGCTACTTTTAATATTTCTGGTAGTATAGGTCAGCTGATGATGGATCATTTCAAGTTTTGTAGGTCTTAAAATGAAAGGTCTTTATTTCACCACGTTTTTTGTAAGATGGTATTTTTTCTGGGTATAGAGTGCTCAGTAATAGCTCTTTCTTTCTGTACTTTAAAAACGGTGCCCCACTGTCTTCTTGTGTTTTTTTTCCAAGGAGAAATTGATTATCATCCGAATTTTTCCTTTGCATATCATATGCACCTCCACCTACCAGTTGCCTTTCACATTTTGTCTTTATATATTTGGTTTTTAGTAACTTGATTATGGGGTGCCTGGATATCATTTTCTACATTTTTCTTGATTGGCTGTTCACAGAGTCTCCCAGATTTGTGGCTTCAGAGCCTTTTCGTGTGAAAAACTTTCAGTCACTATTACTTCAAACAGTTTTCCATCCTCCCTTCCCATTTTCTTCTTTAAAGACTCAATTTACAAGTGTTTTAGGACACTTGAAGTCATTCCACTGCTTGGGTTCCCCATATAGTTTATCCAATTCTTTTCTTTCTGTCTCATTTTATTTCATTTTGCTGCAATATCTTCAAATTCCCTTAAATTTTTATCCCTAATATCTAACCTGACATACTTGAATATATACATTATATATATTTATATATATTTAATAGGTATTAGAATATCTTTATATATACATATATATATCAGACAATAAAGTATGTATTATAGTATATAGTAAAGTATATTATATATATAATCTCAGACATTAACATTTTGCTTCTAAGTTTTCTGTCTTGTTGATATCTTCTATGACTTTACTTAATTTTTTTGAACATATACAATACAGTTACAATAGCTATCTCAATGCACTTGCCTGCTAATCCCTACATCTCTGGAAGCTTGGGATTGGTATAGAATGATTGATATTTTGTTCTTATTATGGGGTAGATTTTCCTGCCCCCTTTCTTGATGGCAATTTTGGACTGAGTGTCAGATATGGTGCATTTAATCTCGTTGAAGGCTACCTACCTTTGTATTCTTCTAACTTAATATTCTTCTATTCTTAGACTCTGTTCTGGGGTCTTGTTTTTATAAACAGATGTATCTGTGTGTTTCTCGCTTTTGACATATTATACTAGGAGGAGAGCTTGCTCTTGCTAAGTGTATGTAGCTGCCAGTGTTGAGGCAAGACCCTGGGTCCTTCATCCAATGCCCAAGGGGTCATGAGGTTTTCCTGCCTGTGTCCTTGTGAATAATAGACACTTTTCTTCTTAAGAATTTTCGGGAGGTCCTATCCCTACTTTCATCACGTTCTCAGTTTGATGGCACAACGGGGCTCTCTGCATATCTCCAGAGTTCTGTCTCTGTGTGGCAATGTCCTGGCCTGTGCTCTGTCCTGTAACCTCTAGTGTCCTTGGTGTGTGAGTCTCGACGCCATCTTCGATTTTGTTGGTCTGTGTCAGGAGACTCAGGCTGTTAGAGTGCCTGCCATTGCCAACAGGTGGATTCCAAAGTCACTGTGGACATTGGCATCCAGATGGCAGATAGAAGATTATGGAGAGCCCACTGGCTTCTAAAATACTGTGGCCTTTGGGGCACCTGGGTGGCTTAGTCGGTTGAGTGTCCAACTTCAGCTCAGGTCATGATCTCACGGTTTGTGAGTTCAAGCCCCGTGTGGGACTCCGTGCTGACAGCTCAGAGCCTGGAGCCTGCTTCCGATTCTGTGTCTCCCTCTCTCTCTGCCCCTCCCCCATTCATGCTCTGTCTCTCTCTGTCCCAGAAATAAATAAACCTTATTATTATTATTTTTTTTTAATACTGTGGCCTGAGGCATCTGGGTGGCTCAGTGGGTGAAGCTTCCTACTCTTGATTTTGTCTCAGGGCATGATCTCAGGATTCATGAGATCAAGCCCCACATGGGGCTCTGTGCTGACAGTTTGGAGTCAGCTTGGGATTCTGTTTCTCCCCCCCTCTCTCTGCCCCTCTACCCTGCTTTCACTCGTGTGCACAATCTCTCTCTTTCTCAAAAGAAAGAAATAAACATGCAAGAAAGAAAGAAAAGAAAGAAAAGAAAGAAAGAAAGAAAGAAAGAAAGAAAGAAAGAAAGAAAGAAAGAAAAGAAAGAAAGAAAGAAAGAAAGAAAGAAAGAAAGAAAGAAAGAAAGAGGGAGGGAAGGAAGGAGGGAGGGAGGGAGGGAGGAAGAAAGATATGCTGGGGTCTGGAGTTGATACACATCAGTTCTATTTCCATTGGTGAGAAGTAGTCATACAGACTCAAGTCAGATAAGGATAGTCAATGACATTCTTAGTGGGGGAGCCATTTTCCAGCAACAACTATATTATGAAATGGAAACTAGCACATTGTTCAGTGAATCATTTTGTGCCTAATACTTAGAGGACAAAAACTTTAATTTTTATGGGAAAACATGGTATTATTAAAAAAAAAAAAGATTTGCTATCTTTGCATCTTTTTTTCCCCAAAACTAAATCCACTCTTGCCTTTGCTTCCTTGAAATGACACTGAGGTTGTCTTCCAGAAATTAACCAGTCAAGCCAAATTGATTTCATTGCCTAAGTGCTACTACATTGGAGGGTGTTGCAAAAGGGAGTGTTAACCAAGGAAACCAGCCACAGTTATGCTTTCTAGATGTTGTTGCCTCTTAAAAGGATTAGCTTTCGGGGCACCTTGGGGGCTCAGTCGGTTGAGCATCTGACTCTTGATTTTGTCTCAGGTCTCGATCTCACAGTCCTGAGATCAGATCATGGAGCCGCTGTGGGGTTCTCCCCTGAGTGTGGAACTTGCTTGGGATTCTCTCTCTGCCTCTCTCTCTCTATCGCACCCCCCGCTTCATCACGCGCTTACATGCACACCCTCTCTCTCTCAAAACAAACATTAAAAAAAAATTTGTAAAAAGTCTCAGCTTCCATTAGCTGTAGAAAATATATTTCTTGCATATTGTCTGAGCAGAAACATCCCAACCTTGTAAAATAGTTGGGATAATTTTAAAGCACATTATTATTATTTTTAATTTGTTAGACGTGTTATTTTAAATAGAGTAGAAAAAATAAATATAGTGGAACAAGTTTAAAGAATATTTGCCTTGGTACAGTTAAATCTCACATATCTTTACAATAAAAGAAAGCTTCACCTTCTATGTTCAAATCTTTTAACATAGTTTTAAATTTTACTTTTATATATTAAGGGGAATTAACAGTGTGTGCTTCATGCTGTCTAAAAACTAAAAATGTCTCATATTTAGCACATTTAATGGCTCTTGTCATTTATGTTAGTTCAAGACAATGTTAAGAATACTCATGTTGTAATTTGCTGAATTACAGGAAAAAATTATTGATCTTTTCTTATAAAAATAACATTGCTGCTATAAAAATCGCATATTCACACAAACTCGAATATTTTATATAAAATTTAACCCTGTGAAGCAATTAAGGATATATTTTAATAGCTACTAGGTGGCGATCTGATTTCATAGTAAAATCAATTTACTGTATTCATGTTTATTTAAAATTTTTAAATTATTCTTTTGTTACATCCTTTATTTGTCTTTGCCATTTGTGTCTTGATTCAGAAGCCACTTGCAAGGTGACCTATCATCTCTCGTGCCTCTAAAGTTCTGTCAGTAATATTTCTTTTTTATTTTTTTAATTTAATTTTTTTTTCAACGTTTATTTATTTTTGGGACAGAGAGAGACAGAGCATGAACAGGGGAAGGGCAGAGAGAGAGGGAGACACAGAATCGGAAACAGGCTCCAGGCTCTGAGCCATCAGCCCAGAGCCTGACGCGGGGCTCGAACTCACGGATCGCGAGATCGTGACCTGGCTGAAATCGGACGCTTAACCGACTGCGCCACCCAGGCGCCCCTGTGTCAGTAATATTTCTAAGGAGCATCATGATGAGTGGTAGATCAGAATCATCTTACTAATCAGTAAAATGTTCTCATTTTTCCTACTGGTTGTCAAAAGAGATTTCGTATTTCTGCAAGCGTGCACCTATTCTCATTCTGTTACTTATGACTAGTTAAACCTACTGTGGTTTCTACTGCTTTCCTAAACCACTTGAATATATTTTCTGCAGATTCAGAAAGAAAATGCAGATAAGTCAGAATACAACAAATGCAAAAAAAAAAATTAAATGTACAACCAGGTAAAGCAAAAGCATTTGCAATAAAATTTTAACGCTTTATTGCTTTCTCCGAATTTGCAGCGCCCATAACACCCACCAACAGCACAGATTCAGAGAAGCCTGGCTGCCAGACTTCCAGTCAAAATTGCATTTATTTTACTAAAAGGTGCAGGTTTTCCACTTCGAAAATCTTAATAAGGTGTAGTAGTAACTGATCATTATACTCTGCATTCCCTTCATGAATAATGATCTTCAGCTTATGTGCACATTATTTTGGTGAAGCTTCTGTTCAAGTCTTTTGCTTGTTTTTAATTGGATTGTTCACGTTGTTAATGCTGAGTATTGAGAGTTCTTCATAAATTCTGGACGGAATTCCTGCTCAGATATGTGGTATGCAAATATTATCTCTCTGTGTGCAGCTTAGTTTTTCATTTCTTAACAATGTCTTTCTCGAAAACAAAAGCTCTCCTTTTATTCTATCAAATTTATCATTTTGCTTATTGTGTTGTATCCAAGAACCCCTTGCCCTAACCACAGTTGACAAGTATTTTATTGTATGTTATCTTCTATAAGTTTGATGTTTCACATTTAGATTCACATTCCACTTGGAGCTTACTTTGTGTATGATGTGAAGTTCAAGTACAGATTCATTTTTTTTTTTTTTTTTAATGTGTGGCTCTCCCAACACTATTTGCTGAAAAGGCTATCCTTCCCCCATTGAATCAGTTTTGCCCCTCTGCCGAGAAATCAATTCTTCACATTTGTTTGGATATCTCGTTCCCTTGATGTAGTTGTCTGGCTTCACTGAAACAGCACAGTGCTTTGGTTACTGTAACTTTTTAATAAGTTTTAAAATTGCCTAGCATAATTTCTTCAAGTTTTTGGTACCCAATTTTTTTTTTTAAGTTTAATTAATTATTTATTTATTTTTCCAAAGAGAGAGAGCAAACATTAAAGGGGGAGGGCAAAGAGACTGGGAGACAGGGAATGCCAAGCAGGCTCCATGCTGCCAGTGCAGAGCCCAAAGTGGGTCTCGAACCCATGAACCGTGAGATCATGACCTGAGCCGAAATCAAGAGTCCGATGCTTAACTGACTGAGCCGCTCAGGTGCCCCAGTATCCAAATTGTTTTAGTTCTTCTTGTTCCTTTACTTTTCCATTCACAGGATGGACCGATCATGTTGAGAACAAGCCACTTTTGTTCCCCTTGCCAGTATTCTCTTGTTTACTTACACTATGTTTCTCGTGAACATTAGGGGAAAAGAAAAGGCACTGTTGTGCACTGGAAGTTTTCATATTTGCAGCTAAGTGAGGAGAAACCACAGAGCCACCCTTTCAGATCACCTGGGTATTTTTTTTTCTTTTTTCTTTTTTTTTTTTTTTTTTTTTTTTACTATTTATAGAGTTGTTTGTCTGTTTTTAAGTTAATACTATTATAGTGTTATATATGGTAGCTACTCATGTGAACACAGCATAAAGAACAGAGTTATTGAATCACTTTGTTTTAATTTTTTTAAGCGTTTATTTTTGAGAGACAGAGAGAGACAGAGGAGGAGTGGGGGAAGGGCAGAGAGATGGGGAGACGCAGAATTCGAAGCAGGCTCCAGGCTCCGAGCTGTCAGCACAGAGCCCATCGCGGGGCTCGAACCCACAAACGGTGAGATCATGACCTGAGCCGAAGTTGGATGCTTAGCCGACTGAGCCACCCAGGCACCCCAAATCACTGTTTTACACCTGAAACTACTGTAACATTGTGTGTCAACTATAGGCACACACACACACACACACAAAGATATATAATAAAACAAAAAAATAAAATAAAAATAAAAATAAGTCGATACTATTGCCCAGGCTTGAATCCCAATCAATAAAAACTACATCCCTATGGATGGGAACTGGGCATCTGGACCTTTTAACATCTTCCGAGGCGATTCGGATGTGAAGTGTGCGGGGAAGCACTCTTCGAGAAGGAAGTCTGAAGAAAAGACAGAGGCCACTGGGTCTTCCAAAGAACATTTCTGACGAGCACTGTCCAGATCAGCAGGGCTCATGCTTGCCAGTGATGCACAGCGTCACAGTGTCTCTGTCACCGGGTTCCGCCACGCACAGGTCTTTCCTCCTCTTACTTGCCTCCAGGAGCAATTATCTCAACTGTCAGAGGTTCACAAAAGAATTTTCCTTAAAAGCGCTTCAGAAGGCTTTTTCCTTTCTCAATCATTACCTTAACGGACAATTTTATTCACAAGCAAATCATCTGACAGGGATATCTTCAGATAAGTTTTTGGTTCGACACGCCGATGCCTTTCAGTAAAATGAAAGGACATGGAAACATAATGACAAGGAGAAAATATAAAGCTTTATAAAGGTATCTCAAAATTGCCCAGCTTACCATGAACTTCCACAGACTTGCTCTGTTCTAGCAGGAATGGAAGTTTTGTTTCATTTATAATTGCAATAGTATATATTCCAGAGTCAGAATAAACAGAATCAACTCATCCCCCATCGAAAAGTCAGAAGGGAAATCTTTTCGTGTCTAGTTCTAATATTTTCAAGCCATTCTTGGTTCACAGCTAAGTAAATCACGGTGAACAAGATGTTTTGCTTACTGTCTGGTTAAATGCTTTGTTTTGAAATTTTTTTTTAAGTTTATTTATTTATTTTGAGACAGAGAGAGAGAGAGAGAGAGAGAGCGCGCATGAACGGTGCTCAGCATGGAGCCCCACGTGGGTCTCGAAACTAGGAAACTGAGATCATGACCTGAGCCAAAATCAAGAGTCAGTCACTTAATGGACTGAGCCACCTAGGTGCCCCAAATGTTATTTTTAATCAGACAAACTTTAATTCATATTATACTAACACACTTTAGTTACCAATATAAATCTTGACTATTCTCCTGCTTCCTCCTAAATGCTCTTAAGAAGGAAAAGCCTGGGGACTGACTTCAGCTCAGGTCATGATCTCATGGTCATGGGACTGAGCCCCGCGTCCAGTTCTGTGCTGACAGTGCAGAGCCTGCTTGGGATTCTCTCTCCGTCTCTCTCTTTCTATCTGTGCCCCTCTCCTACTCATGCTTTCTCTGTCTCTCTCAAAATAAATAAACATTAAAAAAAAGAAGGAAAACCCTGAGCCTATAATTTATTGTATTTGTTTTTGTCTTTTTTATTTTTTTCAGTTGGAAACCACTGGGATTCAACAAACATTTACTCCATAAATAGAAATTCATTATTCAAGGGGTGCCTGGGTGGCTCAGTCAGTTAAGCATCCGACTTTTGCTCAGGTCATGATCTCACAGTCTGTGAGTTCGAGCCTCGCATCAGGCTCTGTGCTGACCGCTCAGAGACTGGAGCCTGCTTCGGATTCTGTGTCTCCCTCTCTCTCTCTGCCCATCCACCGCTCATGCTCTGTCTCTCTCTGTCTCTCAAAAATAAATATGCATTAAAATAAAGAGAAAGAAGTTCATTATTCAGAAAGATCTCTTTGAAACCTCCTGGGTGAAACTTATTATCCTAAAGTCTTTCTCTTGTTGGTGGCAAATATGTTTTCACAGACAACGTATTAAATGTGGCAGTAATTTCACTATAAAAAGTTATACTACTGCATGATTATGGAACACAAAATGAATTACCTGGGCTTTTTTGTAAAGGAGTGTGAACACATTCTATTTCAAACATTGTATACCTTTTGTTCATAAAAGCACTATTTGGGTGTTGATCATTAAAGACGCCATAGTTGTAAAGGGAGACATATTTGCCAAAAGAATAAAGCAGACTTTAGATAGTTTTGCTCATAAACTTTGTCACCTAGATTTATGTAAATTCACTGAACTCATCACCTTGTAAAAGTATATGGCTTATAGTTTCCGTAAGAATATGACTTGTCTTTGTACAGCAGAAAAATGGCAGTGGACAGCACGAGGCTGATATCACCCGTCGTAGATGGGTCCCCATCTTCAAAGAAATAAAGTGCTTGGAAGTGTAGTATCTCATACATTTTGTCAAATACGCAATGTTCTTGCAAAGAAAAAAGTCCGTTTGCCCAATTTATTGAAAGAAAGTAACAAAGGCCTGGAGATGTTAAGTGACAAAATAGGAGTTGGAATTTGAGGGCAGAGCCAACCGAGGCTCAGGGTTCCTTCTTAAGTTTTTAATTTTAAACACATGGATTTTTAGGAAGTTGCAAAGTGATCTAGATGGTGGTCCCACATATCCTCCTCTCCGTTTCCTTCAGTAGTAATATGCTGCCTAACCATTGGATAATACCGAAACCTACAAATTGACCCTGGTACAGTATACCCAGCTTATTCAGATTTTGTCTGTTATGTATGTACTCGCTTGGGTGGTGTGTGTGTGTGTGTGTGTGTGTGTGTGTGTGTGTATGTTTAGTTCCGTGACATTTTATCACATGTATATTCATGTAACATCACTACAGTCAAGGCATAAAACTGTCCCTTCCCATAAAACTCCCTCCATCACCATGCTTCAGCCTCTGGCAGCCAGTAATCTGATCTCCATCTCTATAATTTTGTCATTTAGAGAATATTATAGAAGTGCAGTCATATGAGATGATTCATATTTTTTGAGATTACCTTTTCACACTCAGCATAATGTGCTTGAAAGAGCCAATGCCCTTGTTACGTGCATCAATAGTTTACTCATTTTGATTGCCATTTTCCATGGTACACATGTGTCATGCCAGCTTCTTTGGCCACTCACCTGTTGAGAGAAGTTTTGGTTGGTCTCAATGTTTAACTATTATACGCAAAGCTGGTAAGCACAAGATTTTGTGTAACCATTAGTTTCCATTGCCGTGAGATAAATGCAAAAGTTCATTGGCTCAGTTGTGTGGCGAAAAATGGCTGGAGCCTTTATGCAAGAGAATAGAAGGAGACAGAGCTGAGTGGGGCAAAATAGTATATGGGTAAGGATATGTTCTCTGAGACCAGCGTATCTTGGTTTTATGTACAAGCTTCGTGTGATCCGTTGATAAAGTGGAAATTATAATGATGATGACGACGCTATTTCACAAGGATTACCGTGATGACTGAATTAGTTGATTCATGCCAAGTTCTTAGAACCATGTCTGACACCCAATATCCTCTCAATTAGTGTCAGCTATTATGATAATCTGCATGACTTTGATTACTAGCAAGATTAAACAGTTTGTTAAGATGTTGGATTTCTTCTCTTGTGGATTAAATAGTAATGCTTTAATACGCTAATATTATCTAATACTTTTTCTTATTGATTTGTTTTGTTTTTATAACCCTTGGGGCCCAAATACAATCAAATATTCAAATTCATATTTAAAATAGATAATTTTTTCCTAATAATCAACAATAAAATTTAGAGGTTCTTGAGGATCTTACCTATTATAAAATTCACTAACTTTATGTTCAGAAATGCTACATATTAGGGGGTGCTTTAATGAGCCCACAGATATGGGGATGAAAAGTGTGGTCCCTAATTTTCCTTATATCTGCACAATTTAATGGCAATCTCTAAAAATTGGCCAAACCTTTTTCTATTCAATACACTGGTGGTATTCAAATAATTTAAATAATGGTTCCAAATAGAATATAAAAGTGTGTTGAATATAAAGAGAAGGGAAACCTCAAAACCACCTTCAAAACATATTGAAACTTTCAAACATTGCTGAACTTTTAAAGGGTCCCAAGAGCAGAGAACAAAGTCTGGGGATAGTGTCTTGAAATGAACAGACAAGAGCGTTCTCTGACCATAATCCTTCAGGCCAAATATACTATGTGATTTGGCCTACAGCACTCTTCCATTTTCTATTTTGCTTAACACCAGAATGTTTAACAAAATGCAGTAAAGAATAAATATTTGCATTGGTGAGCTTATTTTTCTGACAGTTGCCTGTCTTATTCAGCTTGTGTATACATGCTAGAAGCTTTGTGATTATCATAAAATTGTTATAAATTTGAGGTGTCTTTTTCATTCATTTAATACATATTGTGAATGCCTACTATATGGAAGGCACTGATCTGGCCATTAGAGTCACAAGGTTGACCAAGAGACAAAAAGACTATTTCATGAGACTATTCCACTTGGGGAGATGGGCGAGGACATGAGTAGGAGGTGAAATTTCAGGTAACAATATGGCTCCTAGAGAATGAAACAAGGCAGGCAGGAGTGATGAGGATCCACTGCTATACAAAGTGATCAGGGATGGCCCCTGTGACCAAGTAAGGAGAAAGAAGCCCAGGTAAACAAGGAAATAAGGTTGCAATCATGTACGGAGGAGTTTTTCAACCAAGGAGCAGAAAGTTCTGAGACCCTGAAGTAAGATGAATGAGTGCTCTGTTTTAATGTGTTCAGGCTGCTCCAACAAAATTGCCATAGGCAGGGTAACTTACAAAAAACAGAAATGTGTCGCACCGTTTTGGGGGCTGGGAAGTCCCAGGCACTGGCAGATTTGGTATGTGTTGAGGACCTTCCTCCTCATTCGTAGAAGGCCATCTTCTTGTTGTAACCTCACACGCTTGTAGAGGTGAGGCAGCTCTCTGGAACCACATTTATAAGGACACGGATCCTGTTCATAAGGATTCTGCCCTCATGATCTAATCACCTCCCAAAGAGCTCATTTCCAAATATCACCACACCGGTGAGGGGTGGGGGGTAGGTTTCAACATATGAATTCTAGAAGACACAACATTCACTCTCTTCAGTAGGTTTAAGGCCACATGAAAAACCCAGAGTTCTACCAAGAACAATTTTGTAAAGCCTCTCAGAACCTTTTATAAGGTCCCAATTGTCTGCAGATCTCATAGCACTAAAGGTCAAAGCATTGAGAGCTACTGTAATCAGTGCTTATGTGTCTATCTTTCCACCTCACATGTGTACTCCTCAAAGTGAAAAGTGGTGTCTTACTTACCTCTGAGTCCAAAAGATCCTAGACTCTATAGGATAGGTCAGACATAAAGCCAATAGTTGACAGAACATTTAAAACTCCCTGAGATTAATTTTGTTCCAAAGAACATGGCAGAGTTTGTGTTTTAGCTAATTGTTATATATAGAACACCTGGCCACTGTAAGAAAGAAACAAATTATAATTGTTACAGATTTTTCTCATCTATTTCTCCTCTATGACCATATTAACTGCCATGAAACCATATAAACCGATGTTCTGATTTTGTTTACCTGAGATTGGGAAAGAAGAGAAAAGATTTACCTGTTGGTACTGTTCAATTCTATATGATGACACTACTTAATGAAGTCATGGTATTTCCTAAGTGATCTTTAAACTCTACCTATTGGGTGCCTACAAAGTCCCGAGCAATGTCAAAGTACTAGGGATGTGCAGTGATGATGACAACGTTTCTGAAACTTAAGTCTAGTAGAATGAATTAAATGATGAACGGAAATATTTAATGACGTATCAGATGGCATCAGGAAGGAAAATTATGTACGATAAAAGGATAGTTACAAGAGATTGAACTGCTTGTGTGGATACATATTTTATTTGAATAAGATTTTATTAAGTCCAGATGCACATAGACACCTTAGAGTGACCATTAAAAGAACAATTATAGAATGTATAACCTTTGGATAGTGGTGGCATTAAAAGGAAATAAGTGAAAATTGGTCGACTCAATAGAAAACAGATGGTGACCAAAAAAAAAAAAAAACCACATAAAGTAAGGATGTTAAGTAGAAAATGCAAAATAATATAATTAACTATAACTCAAATGCATCAATCATCCAATGGATAAAACACACTTCAGAAGACCCACGTATTCAGATTGAATTATAGTAAAATCTGGATTGTTTAAAAAGGAATACAATAAATAGAAAAATAGAAAAATGTTCAAATAAAAAGAACCAAAATATTATTCTAGGAAAATAAATAAATTTGGCACTGCAATGCCAATATTAGACATAAGTATACTTTAAGGAAAAAAAGTAATCTGAGGAAAATGAGAGATATTACATATTAGTGCAGTGAAAACTACAAGGGCTGAAGACCACAGCGCTTTGTGCACAGTTACTAGTACCTATCAGAGAGGTCACTGAGCAGAGAAGGGGCGGCATGTTGGAGGAGATGTACAGGCAGTGGGGGGGGGGAATAAGCGGGGGCATATATTGATATTATATGATATTATATAATATTATATATATTGATCAGTATCAATAACAAACTCTTTTCACACAGTATGTTTATGAAAGGTTCACGAAGTTGAAAGGTTTGAGTAAATATTGGAGCACTGAACTACAATGATGGAAATTTCATTTAATGAATTTCTCTGATATTTCTCACGACAAAGTCACAAAACCCAAATAGAGCAAATAGAGATCTATTGAATGTTCACGTGTTCTGGTTGCTCTCTTTTAAAATAAAAGATAGTGATGCCTGTGTGGCTCAGTCCCTTGAGTGTCGACGTTTTTTTTCTTTTTTTTTTTAATATTGTATTTATTTTTGAGAGAGAGAGTGGGAGAGGGGCAGAGAGACAGGGAGACAGAGGATCTGAAGGAGGCTTCACCCCAAGAGCAGAGGGCCCAACATGGGGCTCAAACCCACCAACCGGACATCATGACCTGAGCCAAAACCAAGAGTCAGACACTTAACCGGCTGAGCCACCCAGGTGCCCCAGTGCCCAACTCTTGATTTCCACTCAGGTCTTGATCTCAGGGTCCTAGGATTGAGCTCCATGTTGGGTTCTGCGCTGAGGGCGGAGCCTGCTTAAGATTCTCTCTCTGCCCCTCCCCCACTCTCTCTTTCAAAATAAAATAGAAGAGGTTGTCCTTGATGATAGACCTTATTATTATTTTTAATCAGGACTTTGGAATTTCATTTATTCATTAAACCGGTATATCTTGAGTGCCTTCTAGATTCTCGGCAAAAACAGAGATACCTGGGAGACACTAGTAGGGAAAACAAGTACCCTCTTTACCCTCGTACATTCATAGTGTAGTAGATTTATCTACTGATATCCGCGAACTCATGTAACTCTGCACACCTACTAAGTAATACAGCCCAAAGTTCAATTTTTGTGGCATTCTCTTTCAGCTTTTATGTTTGCTCATTTTCAAAGTACTTCCAATGTATTTGCTCTTTTTTTCTTAATGAAGGAAAAAAATACTGAAATGTTGATTCAGTTTTGTCTCATAAACTAATATAAATGAGTCAGAGTTGGAAATTATTAGTCATGCTAATGCAGGGAATCTTTAATCTCAATTGGATGCTCAATGACCATAAGCCAATAAATCGTGTGCCTAATTATGAAGAAGAACAAACTTACAGAACATGAAAAAAGTGTCAGGAGAATTCTGTCACTTCATGTGTCACAGGGAATTGGACTTTTGGCTTTATGTAGATAAGATCATCCTTATACCATGCAATATATTTTCTATTTCACTTACTTTTAAATTTTTCTCAGGAACTCACTAGATTGTATGTGACTCATCCAAATGAAACTGTATGAAAGAAACCAAAATTCCCATTTCCATGGCTTGCTTGCAGTGACTAGCAGGGATTCCTGTGGTGTCCTAAGCTCCACCTTCTTTCAGATGCCTGATTTTTTCCATCTGGTAGCTTGATATCCAGGGCAGCATGAAGCCACCTGTCTATAAAAGGAACTGCCCAGTAGAAGTGAGGCACGGGCTGCTTATGGAAGTGTTAATAGACCAGCAAGCTCAAACTTTCCCAGAAGTCCATAGAAAAATTCTGCTTGCTCTCATTGGTCTGAATGAAGATATATGCCTTGAAGCATTCACTCTTAAAAGTGCTATAATTACCCTTAGATCTTGGGTGATTTGCATTTCTGGGGCCAGGGGTGAAATCTGGACCCAAAGAGCAGATATTTTGAAATCAGGCACCCTTAGGTGAGATGAAGGAAGGAGTGGGTTGTGAGCACCGACAAAGAACATCTTCCACAGTAGAAGAGACTACTGCACCTGTTATATTCATTCAAACATCAGGCTTTGACATTGTTTTCAGTGGTGTCAATAATTAAATTTCTAAAAAGATGGACAGTGAATTCTCAAACCTAGAAATGTTTAAGAATAGTGTTGAGGAGATTTACACCAAAAATTAGAAGGCAAAATATGATCTTTGACCCCACCAATCCTGAGCTTCTGTAAAGTCTATGGTAATTATTATGTTTGTTTTGATGGTATTTAAAAATTTTACAAACTGAACACCTCTGAGATACTGCTTTTGTTACCATAATTTAACTGTATGATTTGTTTCCATTTTTTCTTTCTTCTTCTTTTCTTTTTTCTTTTCTCTCCTTCCTTCCTTCCTTCCTTCCTTCCTTCCTTCCTTCCTTCCTCCTTCCTTCCTTCTTTCCTTCCTCTTTCTTTCTTTTTCTCCTTATCTTCTCCCCTCTTCCCTTCCTTTCCGTTCCCTTCCCTCCCCTCCCTTCTCCTCCCTTCCCCTCCCCTCCCCTCCCCTCCCCTCCCCTCCCCTCTTCTCTTCTCTTCTCTTCTCTTCTCTTCTCTTCTCTTCTCTCTCTTCTCTTCTTCTTTTTTTTTTCTCCTTAGAATATAGATTAAACAAGTGACATAGAGGTGAAGGTTATGTGGAAGTTATCACCTGGCATATCTTTAAAGGAAGAAAGTGCGAGAGTGGTACTATAGAGATGGCCCTTCTACCAAATGGTCACTTGGAAATCATCAGGTGAGCTCTGGAATTCTGCTCATCAGACTGGAGTATTGGGCTTCTCATTTGCACAATAGTATCTATGGAATCTCAAAACTATATAGAATATTGTCATCACAATTAATGTGCGTAAACATCAATCTTTAAGCTTCTATTGATGGGTTCAAGCAAATTCAAAATTTATGTACATCTAGAAAGAATTCTAAAACTTTAGAACAAAGGAGGGCACAAACTGAACCAGCAATCTGCCAATGTTAGCTTTTTAAAAAATATGTATCTCTGGGGCTCCTGGGTGGCTCAGTCGGTTGAGCGGCTGAATTTGGCTCAGGTTATGACCTCCGTGTCTGTGAGTTCGAGTCCCGTGTCGGGCTCTGTGCTGACAGCTCAGAGCCTGGAGCTTGCAGCCTGCTTCAGATTCTGTGTCTCCCTCTCTCTCCGCCCCTCCCCTGTTTGTGCTCTGTTTCTCTCTCTCCTTCTGTCTCAAAAATAAATAAACATTAATTAAAAAAATTAACAAATAAAAAATATGTGTCTCTGAAATAAATTGCACAGAAAGATATTTAATATTAAAATTAAATATTTGTAAGGTTACAATGATAAAACAAATGCTTCAAAAAGGTGGATGTTACACCAATATTAAGAAAACAAAGGAAGTGAGGACTGCATTGTCTACCCCCTCCTCTAGATGTAAGTGCCATGTTTTCCTAAAGTCTCAGTCACCAAATGTCACCCAAGGGTAGAGTCTCTATGTCACACTAGACCTTGTGGCCAACGTCTGTATCACTTTCAGTTTCTAGACCTTGTGGCCAACATCTGTATCAGATTTCAGGTTTGTTGATCTCCACCATCCACTGCCCCTGTAGGTTTTCCATGAAATCATAATTTTGTACATTTGTAAACTTCCGTTCAGCAAATGTTTTTTAGCTCTCCATCACACAGAACTCAGAATGCTAATCATACTGTATTGGAAGGGCTGACTAAACCCGAGTGTGACTTTTTCCAGCAGTTTCCTCATCTGCTAAGTAAGGATATTCCTTACATGATTGTGTGGTTCAGATTCAAATGCACAGGGTCAAGCAAGCATTCTGTAAACAACACTTACTCTTTTTTTTTATATAAAATTTATTGACAAATTGGTTTCCATACAACACCCAGTGCTCATCCCAAAAGGTGCCCTCCTCAATACCCATCACCCACCCTCTCCTCCCTCCCACCCCCCATCAACCTTCAGTTTGTTCTCAGTTTTTAAGAGTCTCTTATGCTTTGGCTCTCTCCCACTCTAACCTGTTTTGTTTTTTTTTTTCCTTCCCCTCCCCCATGGGTTCCTGTTAAGTTTCTCAGGATCCACATAAGAGTGAAACCATATGGTATCTGTCTTTCTCTGTATGGCTTACTTCACTTAGCATCACACTGTCCAGTTCCATCCACGTTGCTACAAAAGGCCATATTTCATTTTTTCTCATTGCCACGTAATATTCCATTGTGTATATAAACCACAATTTCTTTATCCATTCATCAGTTGATGGACATTTAGGCTCTTTCCATAATTTGGCTATTGTTGAGAGTGCTGCTATGAACATTGGGGTACAAGTGGCCCTATGCATCAGTACTCCTGTATCCCTTGGATAAATTCCTAGCAGTGCTATTGCTGGGTCATAGGGTAGGTCTATTTTTAATTTTCTGAGGAACCTCCACACTGCTTTCCAGAGCGGCTGCACCAATTTGCATTCCCACCAACAGTGCAAGAGGGTTCCCGTTTCTCCACATCCTCTCCAGCATCTATAGTCTCCTGATTTGTTCATTTTGGCCACTCTGACTGGCATGAGGTGATACCTGAGTGTGGTTTTGGTTTGTATTTCCCTGATAAGGAGCAACGCTGAACATCTTTTCATGTGCCTGTTGGCCATCCGGATGTCTTCTTTAGAGAAGTGTCTATTCATGTTTTCTGCCCATTTCTTCACTGGGTTATTTGTTTTTTGGGTGTGGAGTTTGGTGAGCTCTTTATAGATTTTGGATACTAGCCCTTTGTCCGATATGTCATTTGCGAATATCTTTTCCCATTCCGTTGGTTGCCTTTTAGTTTTGTTGGTTGTTTCCTTTGCTGTGCAGAAGCTTTTTATCTTCATAAGGTCCCAGTAGTTCACTTTTGCTTTTAATTCCCTTGCCTTTGGGGATGTGTCGAGTAAGAGATTGCTACGGCTGAGGTCAGAGAGGTCTTTTCCTGCTTTCTCCTCTAAGGTTTTGATGGTTTCCTGTCTCACATTTAGGTCCTTTATCCATTTTGAGTTTATTTTTGTGAATGGTGTGAGAAAGTGGCCTAGTTTCAACCTTCTGCATGTTGTTGTCCAGTTCTCCCAGCACCATTTGTTAAAGAGGCTGTCTTTTTTCCATTGGATGTTCTTTAACAACACTTACTCTTGTTACTGCTATTACAAAGTAGATGACAGGACTTACCAACTAGAACAAATGAGGAGCTTTGTGATGGCAGACTACTCCCTGGTGATGCTGGTGAGCCAAGGAGGGACCCTGGACAGCACTTTCTCAGCGCCCAGAAAATCCTGATGCTCGGGAAGGCTTTCACTCCTCATCATTGTTTTACACTTGTCCTGGTTAAAAACAAACACAAAACACACAAACAAAAAATCGGTCTCTGTTGGATTAAAAATTCTGGCAGTAAGATGGAAGTTACAAGGTTAAAACAGGATTTCAGAGGAGACGATTTCACATAAAGGTCAGTAAAGTGTAGGGCGGTTTAGAAAGGTTTTTGGAAGTCAGGGTGCCCGATTTCCATTTCCAATATATTTCATCACAGCATCCATCTGTAATTTGTTTTTAGGTGAAACCATTTCTTCCCTACTAATTATGCACTGCATCTATTCCTGCAAATTAAATGCAATAAGAGAAACAAAAGAAGAAATAAAAGTGTCCACTACTCTGTACCTATGATTTGCGTATACTCGTATTCATGTGTGAGACCTCGGTTTGCAAGCATAATTCATTTGGAAACATGCTTGTAATCCAAAGCACTTGTATATCAAAGTGAATTTCAAGAACCATTGGCTCCTTTGTGACACATGTGATCATGTGTTCCATCCTATGGAACACTGGCAGATCAAATTACCTGCAATCCAAGGTTTTACTGTATATTTATATTCAGTTAAACCCTTAAGTTAAATGACCCTGTGCTAGAGAGAAAATGAATTTATATTAAATATGTATGTATGTATGTATGTATGTATATGTATACGTGGATAAATGGCTAAAGAACAGTTCCAGAGGAATATATTGATTGGCTGAGCTGCGTAACAGAATACAGAATGGCATGGTCTGACTGTATGTCACAGTGGAGAAATGAAAAACAAAGAGGAAATGCTTTCAATTAATGGGAAAATCATAGAGGCTTTAAACACTGGTAAGATATTGGGTACTCCCGGGATTAGCAATGTCAGTCACCAGGGAGCAGGTTGCAAAGGTAAATTCTTGTGCCTCACCTTGGGGCAATCTGAATCAGAAGCTCTGAGGGGGGGGGCCGGGATCTTTCAACAACTGATTCTGAAGGTCACCTAGGTCAGAGGATGACTGTGCCCCAAAAAACTGGGAGAGCGGCTGTGGGCAACACATCAGTGAAAGCTTTGAACTGACACCTGCTGCATCCTGTCCTTACTGGGGAGGTCCGCTCCTCACTTATGGGGTGGCGGAGGGGGGTGTTGGGTGGCTACTGAGTCTGTGCCCTTCTGCCCTCCCATCTGCATCTCTGGGTCCCCCCACCCCCAGTGATGCTCCCCGTGTTTTTGGTTTATATTTAATTCTGCATGACAAAGGAATTCTGTCACGTAGCCTTTTAATTAAAGCCAATCAGAGTCACCAAAGTGGCCTGCTTAATAAAAGACAGCCTTCTTTCTGAGGAATTTTGCCATCCGGTTTAGATATCTGTTTTTTGGGGTTTTTTTTCCACCTCTGCTTGCCTCTATAACCCATCTGTCTACTCTAGGACAGAAACTGTTTCGGTTCAGTTTTTTAATTGTTGGGAGTCTCACAATAGTTGTGGTAGAGGAACCTTGCTGTTGAGATTACAAATTCATGCTCCAATGATAAGGGTCTGAGATGGGAATTTGTTGTTTAGCACAAGTTTCTGATGACACTCATTTATTCATATATATATTATATATATTATATATATTATATATATATTATACGTATTATATATAATACATATATAATATATATATAATATATATAATATATATATAATAACATATATATAATATATATATATATAATCTGTGAGTGTGTGTGCGTATGTGTGTGTGTGTGTTTAATATAGATACACCTATTCAAACACATAAGCTATAAAAATGCCACCTCCTTAGAGAAAGACTTCCTGAAGTATTTATCTAACACAACTTATCCTGGTCTCCATAACATTTATTTTGATTTTGATTTAGATCAAGTATTTAAATCAAATATCTATTTATTCATTGGCTAGTTTTCCCTATGGGATACAAGTTCCATAACAGCATAAATGTTGCCTATATGGTTTCCAATTCTGTGCCTAAGGCCTAGAACAGTAAATAGTTAATGTTCACTATTTGTGAATGGAGACTTCATGAATGAAGTCAATAAACACATTTCTTAAGAAATAAATGAACGTTAAATAAAGCTGGCCCTATTCTGATTGTTAATACACACATGCTCACTATTATTTTTATGTTATATTACTTGAAATGTTCTTTGGAATACTACATGCTTTATTAATTTCTAAAGAAAAACACTTTGATTCATTGGTATAATAAACAAAATAGTCTATAACATGAGAGAATGGTACCCTCTGATTTGGAGGAGTTCAGTTGTTCAATTTTTCTCCCTTTACTTTTCTTTCTCCTGTTTTCACTCTTTCATCCCTTGGCTTTGTCATAAGAAGTGATTAATTCTTCAGTGTTTTCAGATTTTTTTTAACACTCCTGGGCAGTAACTGTAATATTCTCCATATTTCACATATATCTCCAATAATCATTATTATCATTTTTGACGCAGTGTTGTTACCTCCATAGTGCCTCTTCTCCATTCCTTCCGGAGAATAAACAAATTATCATTCCCAAGGCTCAAATTACTAGGTAACCATATGTGTTGAGAATTTCATTAAAGTGGACTATTGTTATTGTTTGGAAAAGTTGAAACCTTCAGGGATTATGGCTTCATCAGACAAGGGTTCCCACCACCTCACCAAGTGTCCAAAAGCACGAAGACTATTTACACAGAGTGACCCCCGGTCCAGGATCCTTCTTATTTCCTCCTCGGACATTCTTATGGTGATTTATGGCCACTTTGTCTTTGTGGTTGCCATATGTCCCCTCCCCCCAGCCCCCCCCCCCCCCCCCCCCCCCCCGCCATCTCCAGGTTTCTCTCCGTATAACAGGCAGGAAAAGGGGGAAAGGACAAAAACTACAGGTGTACGCTGAGTTGTTTGTTTTCTCAAAATGCAATGACTTTACAGTGACTCCACCTCGCTAAATTGCACTTAACATCCCTCTGGCCAGAACTGGGTCACATAATTATCCTTTGCCTTCAGCAAATCTGGGAAGAGATGTGTCATGTTTACCAGACAGAAAGTCATTTCGAATAAAACTCAGGTTCTCTTAGAAAGGAAGAATGTAGGTAACTATTTATTACCTTTAAATGTCATCGGCAAAGAGGTTCCCTTAATGTAACTAATGAGTGGTACAGGTCATTGCATTTTTCTTGAAATCCTTGTATAAATACATACCTCTCTCCTTTTAAAAATCTCCATGTAGACCACATATCCACATTTTTGCTTTATCAATATTAATGCCCTTTGCTCCAGATGAAGCTATGTGAATTTCATGAACAGAGTGCTGAGACCCCCAAATCAAAATGAAAGTCTTAAGAAGTCTCTAGGGAAGCTGAACTATTTCATCCCCTTTTCATGGTAGCGTTTCCAAATTCATGTGCCGTAACAGAAATTACAAATCCTGATTTTCCAGACTCTTGGTGTGTCTCTCATTGATAGAATTTTCAGGCAGTTTTAGGCTCTTCCGACAGACGTTCTAGGCAGCAACATGTGGACAGAGTTGAACTAGTAAGACTGCTTTCCTGAGCTGTAGCAAGTGTGTGTTTAATGTCAGTCCCATAGGTCAGTGGTGCAGGGGCAGACAATATGGCTACGGTCTCATATTTCCAAGGTACCTTACGTTTTGACGTTGAGAAGAGTCTAATGAAACATTTGTCTAAGCCCTGGCACTTGAAGGATTTGGGAAGAGAATAAAAAGTGCCTCGCTTCTCTTCCCCAATTAAAATTAGCTTTCAGTGAAATCATTGAGTCTTCCCCAAAGCGAAATGTTTTGGTATTAACTTTGTATCTATTTCTCAGTATAAATACATTCTCTCTTTAAATTATTTCTTATTTTTATAGACAGGCAAAAGTTCATCAAATTAAATCAGTTATTATGCTTGCAATTATTGTTATTTTAGCATGGATGGCAATATATTTTGATCACTTAGAGAGGCTATTTACCTTTTCAATATAAAAAAATCAAAATGATTTTGACATGGAAGTTCAGCACATTACTGTTTGTTCCTTTATGATTGTCCATTTTATTTCCTTGATTTTGTTTTTTGTTATTTAATTTAAAATATTTAATTTAAAATAAAATATTTAATTTAAAATATTTAATTTAAAATAAAATATTTAATTTAAAATATTTAATTTAAAATAAAATATTTAATTTAAAATATTTCATTTTGGGATGAGCACTGGCTGTTGTATGGAAACCAATTTGACAATAAATTTCATATATAGAAAAACAATAAAAAAGAAAAAAGAAAAGAAATAAAATAAAATAAAATATTTCATGCAGAATGGCCAACCGTGCACCTAGAAAAAGAAAGTTGATGCATTTAAATGAGGTGAACTTAATATGGTAGCACCCAAATAGCCTGAAGGCCATATAAGTTTATCTGGCTGGTATGGTAATCAATTCATAAATTATGTATGCCTAAGCCCTTTTCACCTTAGGCAGTTTCAGGATGTCCAAAAAACATCAAACTTAGTGCACTCAAATCAATGGTTTAAGTCATCCTAATGGCCAATTAAGACCACTGCAGAGATAGTCTCATCCATTATGCACAGTTGACTAACAGTGAAAAACCTTTAAGGATGTTACCCTAGATTTATATTTCCTTGTCTTTCTAACTTTAACCTCTTACTCCCTTGCTGATATCAGTATTTTTTACCAAAGATGGGAGAGAATTCATTCTCTCAGTGTAGAGAGAAATGGTGTTTGGCCCCATAACCTGTGTACTAATAGACCGCTAGACCAGGAAAAGAGAAGGCACATTTTAAAGACACAGCAAATTTACCTTTGGTGAATGGTGCTCATGAGATGATCGATAACCATAATGGTCAAAAACTTCAGTGATGTCACCTATGCTGACGGTTACACACACACAAAATCAGGAAACTTCCATACGAAATGGGCCATCCTCCTGCTAAGGCATAAATACAGTGGGAAAATGATAGACTGACATCTCTTTTTCTTGACTGGGAATATTGTATAATAAAGATTGCTCAATTTCTAATGAATTGGTCTTAGCTTTTGTACAATTCCTAGTCATTAAGAACCTTTTATTGGAAGTTACATTTTTTTCTGTTGTATGCATACCTCCTAAGGATCATCAAGAAATGGCAAACAGCATGAATTTCTATAAAGTTAATTTTCAGTGAAAACATAAATAATGATAGAAGTGAAGAGGATCTCAGAAGAAATAAGGAAGGATATTGGAATAAACTATTGAGCAAATCAACAAATTTGTAACATTAATAACCCTCTGTGAATGAAAACTCACTGTTCTATTAAGGGAGCCTGTTATATTTCATAAACTGAAGTGTGACAAAATTCTTTGGTCATTAATTGATCCAGCAATTGTTAAGTGAACATTTACTCTGGAGTAAGTACTGAAATCTACTCTCCTTTTGATTATGAAGTTTTAGCCCTAGTCTTTTGACTATTGGAACAAAGGTGTTCCCGGGGCACCTGGGTGGCTCGGTTGATTAAGCATCCTATTTCGGCTCAGGTCATGATCTCACAGTTCTTGAGTTCGTGCCTCGCATCAGGCTCTGTGCTGACAGCTCAGAGCCCACTTCAGATTCTGTGTCTCCCCCTCTCTCTCTCTCTCTCTGCCCCTCCCCCACTCACACTTTGTCTCTCTGTCTCCCAAAAGTAAAATAAAACATTAAAAATTAAAAAAAAAAGAACAAAGGTGTTCCTTTGCACAGGGTAGCCCTTAAAAACTATGTTTTCTTCTTCAAAAAGATTTTTCTTCCAAGTTCATGATTTAACGTGTTTCATTGTTTTCCTGTAAAATGTTATCTTTACTCATCAAACTCTTGTTCAAATATCAAACCCAGAATTTCAGATATACATGCTTAGCATTCCATAAAGAGATCCTTGCTTTTCACGGTTCTGTATACTCATTTTCTACTAATGCAACATATGCTTTTGTTTTTAGCAGCCTCTTGGCACTGGTGGTGAACGTTGAGTTGTGGCCAAGTCAGATCTTGTAACCATGAACTACTGTCTGCAGTATCCACTACTTTGCATTCCCTTTTTTTCTTTTTTTTTCTTTTAAACCCAAGGCATGACTTGAGCTTCATATTATCAAATTTCATAGTCTTGGTATTCATCCAGCATTCCAGTCTTTTTAGATAACCTGAATCTCAATCTTGTCATCGACTGTTATATTGCTTATTCCTCCCAGTTTGGTATCATCTTGAATTTGGAAAGTGACACATTCAGCATTCTTCATCATCTGCATCCTGTCTTCTCCTTACAGCTGGGGCCAACTGATCCGTGTCAGTAAGCAGAGACTATTGTCCGGTTCCAAGGGCGATCTTTCCCCAACAGGAAGTATTTCAAACAGTTTTCAGTCTCACTCTTGACAGAAATCTTCCACGGTATCATGTGGATATGATATAGACATGCACACTGAATTTTGATGTTAACATGGGGATTTTCATGTGATTTAATATCTACAGATGAATTGTAATTCATGTGATTTGAAATATTGGACAGGAAAATAAAAAGGAAGCCATGTATTTTCAGAGGGGAACGTAGATACTCAATACAAATGGCAATGGTAGATTCATTATAGTTTTTGCAGAAAACATTAACCTAAATACCTATTAGTGCATATTCTTAAACGTAAATGAAGTCCAAAGCAAAAAAACAAAACAAAACAAAACAAAACACACACACACACACACACACACACAAACAGAGAAACAAATTCTATTTAACTCTCACACTTTGCCACTCGAATTTTTCTAGAATTTAGTGAGACTATCAGACTCAAAGTAGCTCTCTGATACTCAAGGGATTAAATTACTTTAGAACATTTCATAGGCAAGCGTCAGTCCTTTCTGGCTTTGTCTATTATGGATTTGAAATAATTTCCCAGAATATTTGCAGAGTTTTGTTTTGTTTTGTTTTGCTTTCCACAACAAAAATGTGGCATCATGATTTGGACCAGATTTAAGGGAAAGGTACAGTGGTGGCAAAAACTCGAGTTATTCCCATTTCAGCTTGGGAATATTATTTGTTGTTGTTGAGGACAGTGGAGAGGGGGATGGTTCTTGTCTTTCTTATCATGAGACAAGAGCTTAGAGCGGTGTCTCCTTCATTTCTTTCTTTTCATGGGGGGATGTGATGTATGACACTGACATGTTAGAGAGGAGGCAGGGCCACGTGGCTGACTGGCTCTCTTCACCCGTGATCATGTGCCTACCTACGGAGGGCATTTCTTACTCCACTTTTCTCTCGGGTTGCTTTGAGGGGAACACCTAATTCTCAAGTGGGTATTAGCAAAGTCACCTTCTTCAACATAGACTTCTTTGGTAATGAAGGTAATGTTACATCTCCGTCTGTCTAACTCCTGGATTTTCTGTAATTAAAAAGCAAGGCTGGGGGCGCCTGGGTGGCTCAGTTGCTTCAGCATCTGACTCTTGATTTTGGCTCAGGTTATCATCTTACGGTTTGGGAGTTTGAGGCCCCCGTCGGGCTTTATGCTGGCAGTGGGGAGCCTGCTTGGGATTCTCTATCTCCCTGTCTCTCTGTCCCTCCCCTGCTCACTGTCTCTCTTTCTCTCAAAAACAAAACAAAACAAAACTTAAAAAAATAACAAGGATATCATGTATTTATAACCCCAATGGCAATATTTTATTGATGAAAATAAGTAATAAAAAAATCAAGCAGATACATAGGATCTCAAAAGAAGTATAAATTTAAACAAAGGAGCAAAAAATATTAATTCTATATGTAGGATTTTTAAGTATCCTCACCATCTATCATCAATCAACTCACCAATATAACACTTTTTTTGGAGTGGGGAGTATAAAATCCAGGCATTGAACGCAAGTAATACATTTGCTTCTTTGTGGAATAGACAGACTTTTTATTCATTAATTATAGGATTTTCTGTAAGGTTCCCTTATTTTTTTTAAAGTTTATTTATATATTTTGAGAGACACAGAGAAAGCACGAGCAGGGAAAGGGTAGAGAGGGAGGGACAGAGAGAGAATCCCAAGCAGGCTCCATGTTGCCAGCACAGACCCTGATGTGGGGCTCAAACTCACAAAACTGTAAGATCATGACTTAAGCCGAAATCAAGAGTTAGCCGCTCAACCGACTGAGCCATCCAGGTGCCCCAAGGTTCCCTTATTTTAAGTTTTAACCTGCAAGTCACAGATCCATAGAACCGAGAGTAATGGCTTAAAGTGATCTAATTCAATAACTTCTTGTTCACAGGTAGACATTCAATGATATTTGCATCCAACAGTTGTCTTATGTTGATAGATTCTAAAACAGTATTAATTTTATTGATCTCAAGATAATACTAGGTTAGTTTTATCTAATATACACTTACACCTTAACATAATGTCAGGTTTTTAAAAGTGATGAGAGGGTATTGCAAATACCTGTGACCAGTGAGCTCTTATAAATAACCAGATGAATAATTTTAGAGCTAAAGATAGAAATTTGAGGCACACTGGATAGCCCATTCTAATATTCAACAAATAAATGTTAGTAAATTTTCTCTACACGCTATATTTAGCCTCAAATGTAGAAAATTCTATATTAATTTTTTTTAATCTTTTCCCCAGGGCCCTGGCACAAAGTGAGATTAGGGATCCAAAGACCCAGTAGAATTTTGTTTCTACTTCTGTCATTGTCAGCACATGAGTCTCCAAAATATTAGACTGTCCATATGCTATTTAATGGTGTAGATAGCAGAAATTATGATCAGATCTTTAAAAAGCATTTAGTTAACCTAGAACAAACTGCCTTTCTCATCATTTTAAAACAGCAATGATATGTCTAATCTTCATATATCATGAAGTATTTGACATCACAATTACATTTATATTTCCTAAATTAAGTTATAGCCTGTGTCCTTGGAGAAACATATTTGTTAAAGGATCTTGGGCAATGGTGATATTTGTCACACTGACTTTTTAAAAGATGATTGTCAAATCATTCAAATGCTTAATAGTTGATTACCAGTGATCTTTAAAAATATTCTTAACTTTTTTTTAAATATTGATTTGATTTTTGGGGTTTTTTAAATATCAATACTAGTGCCATGGTGTTGAAGTATAGAAGAAAATTTTTGAAATGTCAAACTGAAACTCCATAATCAAACTACTCTATAAGCAAAATGCATACATGCAGGTGCATGAGAGAGTGAAGAGTGCCAACATATTTATTAAAAATAACATTGGAAAGCATCCAAAACATCAAGACTAATTTTTTTCCTAAAGAAAAATAAAATAAACATTCACCTCTAGGAGCTGTGCTCTGCAATTATTCTAGCAAAATAGATCTTTCTGTGAACATACTCTGAGTTAAATAGCTCTTAATTAAACAAATAGTGGGGTGCACACTTCACTTTTGCCTCTTAACAACTAATTTCTTTGTTAATAGTGACCTCTTTCATTTTCATATAAGTAAAATACATTATTTATAAAAGGCTGCCATGCCACAAAAGAAAAAAAAAACATTGGTTTTACCTTAAAAAAATAAACAGAGAGGAGAATCTTTTACTTCCACACTATGGATGTCATTTCAACGCAGGGAAGGAAGAAGGAGAATACACTAAAGGTTTTCATTGTTGGGTCATAAATGGAATAATTATGAATGCTTTCTACGAAGACGTCAGCCCACTGGAGAAGTTATCAAGTGACTTAACATGCAGGTGATTTCTGGGAAGCAGGTAAAATGAGATTTACATCTTTTTGTTTGCACAGGAACGTCAAACCTGCAACACGACTAGTTAGAAGGATGAGCCACCTGAGGGCTAAGGATGGTGTCAGTGGGAAGGATCGAGAAATGAACATCCACCTCCTTTCTGGGTGGTCTGCTGGAACCTTCCAGCCATTAAGCTGCTCTTAATACTAGCGAGCACACGTTCCCCAGGAATTACCCTGGGAAGGAAGACAGGAGGCTTCCCTTCTGCAAATCCACATCAGGCAGGGTGCCAGGCTATGCCCCGCTGTAGAGAATGACAAGGCCCACAGCTATGACAGTGGTGATGGTAAACAATGACAGTTCTGTCAGGAGCCTGAGAGGCTTTTCATACTTCTGCATGTGCCGAACAAAAAAGCAGTTATTTTATTTGTGGAACAGAAAAATGACGGCATGAACTCTTCACCCCTTTTGTTCCCCTTTAAACAGATCAGAATGGGAAGAGTGTTGGCAGCTTTGTGATGGTGGGGATGAAAACAGGTAGCGGTAAGAATTTGAAAATGAGGACTTTTTATTTTTCTCCCTTCAGTAAAAGTATAATCACATATTGGCTAAATTTTGTTTTAATTTGAATGATCTTAGATTTGCGATGATCTCACCATGAAGCTCTCAGTGATTCTTAAAGGCGTGTTCATGGAGCTAGAGAGGGCACAGAACTAATAGGCACAGGCCAGAGGATGTGGGGGGTGAGGCACCCAGTGCAAACTGAGACGATGCGTATGCTGACACGGGTTCTCGAGAAGAGAGGAAGTCGTGATCACTGCATCACCTGCAATGCCACATACACCATATTTCCCCCTGAGCTTATTCAAAAGTTTATCATGTATCTCAAGTATGTAAAGCGTTGCCCCAACTCTCTTGCGAGATAAAAGGGATGCAGTAAAAGTCATTGCTTCTGGGCAGCTGGCCATTTTTCAAGGAGAGAGATGGACATGGGCGCTGCACAGTTTACGAGAAACCAAAGTACAAATCAGGAGCCCTGTAGCCAGTGGCTGCCTTGTGCAGGCCTCGTGTTAGGTGTTGTGGGGATAAGAAGATAAAAAAAGATATGGACCCTGACTCCAAGAAGCTCATAGTGTAACAAAAGAAGTAAGAAAAAGCCCAGTCCGATCGATGACCCATCGAGAGGAAGAGAAGTAGCGATACTGACATCAGTCACAACAAACGTGCTTAAACTGTGTTGTGGAAGAAGTTATCTCATATGTGCAAGTGGCATATTTTACAGCTAAAGCTTAGAGAGGTAGCTGGCGACTCAGAGAGTGAAGATTCAAACACAAAGCGCCAGCAGCTCTTTTCATTTTGTTTGTCCAAAATTCCGTTCTCACTTTCTGGTGAGAGCCTCCCTTACGGTGGGCCTGGCGGAGACCAGTTGTGGTCCTTCTAGAAACAAGGCTGCAAATATGACTCGGGCCTCTCAAACCGCCATAATTAGCCCAGAAGGATACAGAAGGCTAAAGGCAAATCAGTAAAATTCCTTGTTTATGGCTTTGTGTATAAATATTGGGAGAAGGATCTTTTCTCCTGGATTTCTGGTTGCCACAACATAAACTGTAACCTCTTGAAGACATGACTGTCCTCTACTTGCTACATAAAAGAGGAGGTCACCGCTGGAGGGAGAGAAGCCTAGCTCGGGGATATGGAGCCCTCAACCCAACGCACTCCTGCCCGAGTCTCCATTCGACTCAGGACTCCTGAGTAAAGTGATCTCATTGGGCTTTTCTGAGTTCTCCTGTCATTTGCAACCTAAAGAGACCCCCCCCTAATGCACTTAATGCTTGGAGGATGAAAAAATACAAGGGAAGTTACATTTATGCTAGGATTTAAAATATAGTGTTTCAGTGAGGATCTGTTCCCAGGGAAGGATGGATACATTGTCCACAAGTAGAAAACTACAAAGCAAGATAAAGATTTCGCGTCAGGTTGACTATACATTCCAGCGTGTATGGGCTCAGTTTGATTTAAGCTTGTCATCCCTGCGTTCTACCTCCAGTTTTTCTCAACAGTTTCTTAGTTTTTATAATAAACTGGATAGTGTAGTCACTCTACTTATACATGCAAACTGCGGCCAAGGATGCATACACAATATGTGTAATTTAGAATTTAGGTTGGAACCAGATTATAAAGCCTTAAGGCATTATAGTAAAGATTTAGATACTACATTAAAGATCTAAGTAGTGGTGTGGATCAGAGGAGGGGCATGGTCACAACCTCCACACACTATTGTAGCTAACAATGTCAAATTTGGATTGGGTAAGGTATGGAATTAAGAAACTGTTCTTATAGTCTATGTAAGAGATGTTTAAGCTCTGAGAAGAACATAAAAAGAAAAATCGTGGTGGTGACTTTTGAATTCAGCGAGTTAAACAGCATGGGCTATTTGGATTAGAATGCCAATAGCAAGTAATATATAGAATAGACTAAAACTATCTCTTTCTCCAGTGTGGAGAGCACATTGAAAGAGATGGAAAGATGGAAAGAGGTTTGGAGCTTTGATTAAATGGTCCTGTATAAAATTAGATTTATATTCAGTGAATTGAAGTATACTTTCTATAAAAAAAAAGTGTGTGCATACCCATAAGAGTTAGTGAAGGCCATGGGTTTCTGATGAGTAGGTTAGTTTTGAGACACCTTATGCTCTTAGCCTATGAGACTATAACTAGTTTGCAAATGCACTAGCTCTCATATTTAATCTTACTGCCTATTTTTTTTTAATTTTTTTCAACGTTTTTTTATTTATTTTTGGGACAGAGAGAGACAGAGCATGAACGGGAGAGGGGCAGAGAGAGAGGGAGACACAGAATCGGAAACAGGCTCCAGGCTCTGAGCCATCAGCCCAGAGCCCGACACGGGGCTCGAACTCACGGACCGCGAGATCGTGACCTGGCTGAAGTCGGACGCTTAACCGACTGCGCCACCCAGGCGCCCCTCTTACTGCCTATTTTAATCCAAATTGTCTCAAGGTCTGAGTATGGCTATCACCAGTGCCTTGTCTGGGTGTGGTTGGAGAAAGCAGAAACTGACATGGTAAGAGACAATATGGAAGTGAAATTCATGGGATATTGGCCATCGATGGTGCATAGAGCTCAAAAGAGAAGTTGAAGTAAGTAATTCAAGCTTTAAAGTCTAGATGAATGGATGCACATTAATTCTTTCAAAACAGATGGGAAATGAGAACCTATAGGCTTAGTGTCAGACATAGGAGTTTGAGGTAATGGCCAATCATTCTAGAGGAGTTTTTCACTATTTATTTTATAGGCAGATATCAAACTCAAGAGAATGAGGCTATATGCTAAACAAAGGACATAGATTATTTTTGTAAAGAAAGAGAGAAAAGAAAGTTAACATCAGGTCTGTATTGAAAGACCTGCATTTCTGCATTGAAAGGACAGAGAGTGACTTTAAGTTTGCCTTGTTACTGAAGCTGGAAATGTCTTTAAGGAAGAAGGTGCTTGAAAAGGTCAACTGATCTTGCAAGGTATGGAGGATGAAATCGATTTGGTAATTATGGCATAATGTTTGAATAAAAGCAATGTCAGTAAAATAAATATACCAATAATAAAACATTGAGACATTAAACGGGTTGGGGATTGGGTGACATTGAAAACAGTAATCTACCATAGGAAGAGTCTGATGATGAAAGAGAAGGAGAGTATGATAGCAGCTTGAGGCAATGAAAAGGAAGAATTTGTAGAGTGCATTCATCTCCATGGCTTAAATTATGCTGCACTATGAATTTAATCAATGAATCACAGAAGTTTAACATAGTTATTACTGGTTCATGTGAAGTCTGAGGGAACCTGGGTAACTCCCCAGGGAAGCTCGACTCTATGACGTCACTTAGCAATGGCCTTCCAATTCTCTCTACCATATCACGTGACTTCCAAAGTCACCATATCAGGACAACTGGGCTCAAGGAATGTGTAGCCTGCTCTTCTCTGTTTTAGCTTAGAAACGATAGAAGTCTCTCATTTATCACTTATTTGCTTGAATTAAGTGGCTACATTCACATTTGAAAGCCAAAATTAGAATGAGAGAAGAGTAGCTCCAGACCCAAGAACAAATACAACTTAAGTGCTATTTCTTTAAGAAATGAGGGCATTTTTACACAAAATATCTGATTCAAGTTACAGATTATTTACATGTCAAACTCCACTGCTCAACACAAAATCAGTCACTTCCTCTCATCTCATATAGTAGATGCCTCTTCTATAAAATTCCACTGTAAAATTCTATAATTCAAAGACATTAATGACATGAGACTGATCAAATATTGTTGTATCTTTAATAACCATTTAGGGGGAGCCTGGGTGGCTCAGTCAGTTGAGCATCCGACTTATGCTCAGGTCATGATCTCGCAGTCTGTGAGCTCGAGCCCCGCGTCGGGCTCTGTGCTAACAGCTCGGAGCCTGGAGCCTGCTTTGGATTCCGTGTCTCCCTCTCTCTCTGCCCCTCTCCTGATCATTCTCTGTCTCTGTCTGTCTCAAAAATAAAATACAAACATTTGAAAAAATTAAAAAAATAACCATTTAGTATTCAAATAATTGTTTACCTCTACATTTACTCAGGGACTATGTGAGCTCTATAGAAATTGGAGCACAACATTAATTATGAGAAAATATATGGATCCTGTCAGCTTTATTCTTTACTAAATGCCTATGAATGTCAATGCAGGCATTTTCATTGCCTTATATGCAATGGTATTGCCACTTAGCCCTGTCTACAAATTCTACAGGTAGCGATTGGGTTTTCATGTTTGTTTTTACTCTCAAAATAACTTACGACTTTCATTTCTGAAGAGACTGACAATAAAATAGGCAAAGTAGGAAAGAGAATCATCTGGTAACAAAGCAGATGAGGCAATGGACACTTGAGCATTTACTTTCTATGGCCCAGTTAACTTCACTGGATTTACATAGCTTCCAGAGTTTGACCTCTTTTACTGCTGATGGGAAATGCAATTTATTCTGTAAACTACATAATTGATCATTTAAAAAAAAAACAGGGAGAAAAGACAGCAAGACTTGATCTGATCCCAGTGTATATGATGCTTGTACTGAATTTGTAAGTATGAAAAAACCAAGTCTGGGTGCCTGGGTAGCTCAGTCAATTAAGCTTCTGATTCTTGGTTGCAGCTCAGGTCATGATCTCATGGTTCATGGGTGTGAACCCTGCATTAGACCATGCTCACAGCCCTGAAGCCTGTTTAGAATTGTCTCTCTCCCTCTCTCTCTGCCCCTCCTCTCCACTCCCCTCCCTTCAAAATAAATAAACTTAAAAAAAAAAGTCAAAAATCCCCATTCTTGTGGGAACATCGAATAAATCCAGATTGCGAAAATTATTACCTGGAAGAGAAAAACATTTCAGTCAGAACAACAAAATAATTTACTTGTCCTTGTGGGATGAAATTTGAGTGAGAAAAAACAACAAACTACTTCATCAGAGGAGTAAAAACTTCAAGTGGCTCAAAATTGCAACTTAAAAAAAAAAGTTTTTCATTAGGAAGCCTTAAAGGGTAGACATTTTGTGAGTCTAAGGGTAAATAATATTCATTTCAGAAACCTACAGATGAGTTTCGAGTCAGTCAGCATGTGTCATATTTTGTTTGTGTGTTCTTTAAATCGGATATCAAAGTAAAGGAAATAAGTATCATAATATTACCAGGGACTCGCTCACAAGCCACAATAACCCAGTTTTCTAGCCCTGCTTATAAGTTCATCTGCCAGGCCAGATGCCAGAAGACACAAGCTCCAAACAAGCCCCTGCAACCCAGTTTTGACCAGTTTGATCCAGTTCATAGTGCTGACTGTCCAGATGACCTCCTGATACAGATCATCTAATTGTAATAACAAAACCACACCAACCAGCACCTGGAGACAGCCATCTGTGCCCATGTAAGGGAAGAAAAAATGTGGCGCTCGGATTCCCAGCAGCCACCTCTCCCCAGAAAAACCACTCGTCAACTTGCTTACTGGCCCTGTAATTACCCTAGCCCCATAAAGCCCTGACAATGAGACCTAATCCAGGAGAAGGTGCCTTTGGTTAGAGCATGAACTCCCCTTCTCCATTTTCTGGCCTTTGAATGAATGACCTTCTGGCCATCAAATAACTGCTTTGCTATTTGATTATTTGGCAAAGAGTGAAAAACCTACTACTCAGGAAACAAAAACATGGTGTAGACAGTTTTAATTTATACAAAGCATTGCTGACCTTTGGCTATTACTGAATATGTAATCAGAGCTTGGTATAAAGATAGGTTCTTTGTGATAATAGGTTTAAGGTGGAATGTGACAAGTTTGCTCTGTAAGTTCAATTCTGGACGAATGAAATACGTTGGTCACTGCTATCATGACACTATGTCGAACAACTAAATATCATAATTAATACTCTTTTTAGTTTTGTTCTTGAATAGCATTTGTAGGACTGTGGAGTTGGATATGAACATTTTAAAGATTTTTAAAAAGTTTATAGTGAATGCAGAAATGAAGGTAATCCATACAGGAAAAGAATTACGCACATCATTGGTTACCTTTTTTGGTTGTTGGTGTTTTGTTTTGTCACTTTCGGAAGCATCAATATAAACCAAAACACGGCCTTTCCTAGCTCCTACTGGTTTGCATAAACCTTTTGCTTTGGGGACAAAACTACCTGTGGGCAGCTTTTGATCAGCTGATTTTTCAATACAGTGTCAGTAATGAATCTTAAATTTTTGTTTGAGTGACTCTTACAATTGGAGAATTGGAATTTGAATTGGAGATAGAGCGTAGGAAAGTTTAGACCTGAATGATGTCAGTTAGATCATTTAAAGTTCTGGTAAATGGAAAGACTATTCTTGATGGACTTTTGCAAACACTATTTTTCACTTACTTTATTCTTTTTTATTATTATATGAAGCATTGCTATAGGAATTCTTTGCGTGGATTCTTTCCCCAGAACAAGATGAGATCTGTTTCCTGCGTTGTATAACCCTTCCTACTGTAATTACACGTTAAAAAACACCAGACATGGAATGTTCCTATATAGTACTGTTTTTGTCCGATAATCCTATCAAAATGGTTCTAACAGCCAACAGAGACAGCTGTACATTTTCTTGTTTTTATAAATCTTAACCCAAACAATAATCCTAGGTTAAACTCCATCTCTATCATCTAATGGATGATAAAATATAGGAATGAATTTTATGACAGATTAGCGCCTTTACTGCCTCGGAAGAGAATGGCCTCGATTGTCAGTACAGAGCATTTTAACAGCTGAGTTATAAGCATGTCAGGTTAGTATTTGTGTTTCTAATGGAGGAAAAATTACTGCAGTGATAAGTACTTATCTAAATTTTGGCCCTCTTTTCCACCTAATTCTGAGTTTCTGAAAACTCATTTCCTAACACATGAATTAAAGGCAGTGATTATTATACATAGGCAGGTTGTTAGTATTTAGGTAAATTATTTTGGCCTGAGAGTTTATTTTAGTTATGTTACCATAATGCATCAGATAATCATTGCATTTACTTATGCTGTGCTGGCATTTTTAAATGTGACTTAAGGTTTTGTTTGTAGGGTAATTTATTGCATCACATAGCAGATTCTGAGACTCACTGGAACATTATAAACAATTTTAGTAAGCTTCGTCCTTTATACGTTTTAAATGAGGACTGGTCTTATTTTGTTCAGGAGAAAACATTACAATTGTCTAGAAGGATTATAATAAAGTGAAATAAGCGTTAGATTTAAGATGTGGTTGGGATAACCCACATGGATGTTTCTCCTAGGTTTGGTTAGTGGTAGTCATTTAAATATGTATGCACCACATGGAAACTGAGTTTCAGTCTCTCCAAAGATTCAAGATGGTGCCCTTAGATAAGAAGCTAAATTTACTCTGAATCTCAAAAGTCAATTTATCTACTTTTGACCAGTTAAACTTTTGACCACATACAAAGGACTGCTTTTTTACTTTCTTTATGATTATGTCTTAAACTTGAGTTATTTCTCTTACTTGACTCATAAACTACGGATTAATAACAAAGGAGAGAGAAAAGAGAAATTGAGACTTTCCCTCCTTTATCTTATCCTTGTGATCTTTTAAGTATTGTAAACTTGGAGAAAAAGTCATTTGTTGAAAACTTTCAACTCAGATTTATACAAATTATAATGTGGTCAGGGTCAAAAATTTAATCACACAAATCTAATATACAAAGTCAACTTAAAAAAAATCTAGAAGTCATTTAATCTTCCTTATAAGTCCCCAGTCCACTTAGTAGATGAAAAATTTAGATTTATCCTTTACTTTTACCTTGATTTTATCTTGTTTAAAATGTTTCCTTTGGTCAAATTTCCAGTTCATTCTAAGTCCAACTAAATTTTTACATTTTTTTATGCTCAAGGTAAAGACTGATTACATGTCTCAGTAAAAAGGTAAGGGTAGGTTGTCTTAGTGCTATCCTATGTGATTGGTCTTTAGCATTGGATGTTGTGCTTGGTTTCTTTAATGGATGTTGTGCTTGGTTTACTTTATACTCTTAATATTACATAGTAACCACTGCCGTTGATGGTTGGCCATGTGCAATCCCATCCTAGGTCTCTGCCGGCTAAGTGAATCTTTCAGCATCTACTGTGCCCTGGTCAGGGCACACAGAAAGTTCTTGATTTCTTGAATGTCAAGACCAAGTGGCAGGGTGTTCTCACCATCACTTACCTGGCAAAGTCTCTCCCTTGCTGTGTTATCAGACAGCATGTTGGACAATGCTCCGTAGGAGACTTTAGCTGGAGGCAGATAAAATAAGAAAAGCTTTCTTGGTTTGTCTCATGATTATCTGTAAGTTTCTATTTCTATCAACTCCTCAACTTACCCAGTCACATTTCAACTCAACAGACCCCAAAGGAGCATGTTTTCTGCCTTTTCCTCCTTATCTTAACAGGCCTTCCTTTTTGTGATACCTTAATTATTCTTTGAGTCACCAAGCATCCAGACTTGGCCTAGTGATATAAGGATAATCTTTAATAACCTATAAAAGAGTTTCTGTGAGCTAAGGACACACAGTCGGCTGACGACACAGGAAAGTCAATACAACCCGGACCCATGGATCCTATGAACTGAAATGAATATATTTAAAAAAAATTCTCCCAACGTTAACCATTTTGCAGAAACTTGAAGGAAATATTCTGACTCTTTTTCATTAGGTGAGTGGATGTATATCTGATTAATTTAAGCCATGTAGAAAGCTACAAGGTTAAACCATAGGAAATTGCCATTGTTGTGTGTTGAAAGCAGTCAAATATTGTCAACGCAGGTCCGATTATTTCAAATCTTTCAACACCTTGTTTCTGTGATAACTAATTTGGGGAATCTCCAACCCAATGAAGGCACACAGGTACACACACACATACACGCATGCACAGACACAGGCACACACACACACAGGGACATCATTCTCTTTGTTAGTCTGGTGTTTAGAACAAGGTTGACTTACTGTAACATTTTATGAACTTCCAACTCGATAGACAAATGATATACTTAACTAATTACAGTGTAATGTCTCTCTCCTCATGTTGTAATTAAAGCAGTAAAAACACACCTTTGTTTACAAAGATGAATATATATATTCACATAATACCGCATGAATTCCGTTCAAGGCATAGTCAAAAAGTATAGTAGGATTACACTTGATTTCTTGCTGTGCATTTTTTTCTGAGAGTTTTTATTTGCTCTTTGCTTTGTTCTTTTAACTATCAAACCATTCGATTTCAACTTTTTATGTTTTTAATAAACTTTTTTTAATGTTTATTTATTTTTAAGAGAGAGAGAGAGAGACAGAGCGCAAGCAGGGGAGGGACAGAGTGAGAGGGAGACACAGAATCCGAAGCAGTCTCCAGGCTCTGAGATATCAACATAGAGCCTGCTGTGGAGCTTGAACTCATGAACCATGAGATCATGACCTGAGCCGATGTTGGACTCTTAATCGACTGAGACACCCAGGTGCCCCTCAATTTCAACTTTTTAAAAACACTTCAAACCTACGAAAACATCTATTTTTTCCCAAGAGACTTTCATTCAGATGGTCTCTTTCCTTTTAAATCTAGACTAGCTGCTTTCTAAATCTGTATACAATTGTCCTTGTGAGATTTCTCAACATTTGCTTCCTCGATATGGTATGTTATTTTCTAGACATCATATTTCCCCTTTCATGATTTAATTCTTCACTTCTCTGAAGTATATCCTCAAGTAAGAAATAGTATAGAGGGGGGGTGCCTGGGTGGCGCAGTCGGTTAAGCGTCCGACTTCAGCCAGGTCACGATCTCGCGGTCCGTGAGTTCGAGCCCCGCGTCAGGCTCTGGGCTGATGGCTCAGAGCCTGGAGCCTGTTTCCGATTCTGTGTCTCCCTCTCTCTCTGCCCCTCTCCCGTTCATGCTCTGTCTCTCTCTGTCCCAAAAATAAATAAACGTTGAAAAAAAAAAGAAATAGTATAGAGGGTTAAATTTACTAATCTCTGATTTTCTAAAAATACTCTTCTTCTGTCTGACTTAATTTGTCTCGCTGCAGAATTCTTGGTAGAAAAATGGTCAGAATTTGAAGACATTTTCTCTTTGTATCACACCATCCAATATTGCTGAATAAAAGACCAATTCCAGTTTTATTGTCTGTCTTTTTGAGATTGCCTCATTTCCCACCTCTTGACACCTTGTGTATGAGTTTCCTAGGGCTGTTGTAACAACATACCACAGAGTGACTTAAAACAAGAGAAATGTGTTCTGGAGACAAGAAAGTCTGAAATCAAGGTGTTAGTAGGGCTGTGCTTCCTCTGCAGTTTCAAGGGAACCATCCTTCACCAGTTCTTCCATCCTATGGTGCTGCCTGCAACCTTAATGTCATTTGGCTCCTAGCTGCATCACTCTGATGTTAGAGGATAGTCTCCTTATGTGTCTGTGTCTCTGTGTTCAAATCTCCCTCTCCTTACGAAGAAACTAGGGGCACCTGGGTGGCTCAGTTAGTTAAGCATCCGACTCTTGGTTTCGGCTCAGGTCATGATCTCATGGTTCCTTGGTTCATGCCCTGTGTTGGGCTCTGTGTTGATACTGAGGATCCTGCTTGGGATTCTCTTTCCCTCTCTCTCTGCCCGCCCCCCCCCCTCAAAATAAATAAATAAACTTAAAAAAAAGAAACTAGTCATTAGGTTAGGGCCCACCCTAATTTAGTAAGACCTCATCTTAACCTAATTAAGACCCTATTTCCAAATAAGGTCATTTTCTTAAGTGTGGGAATTAAGATTTGAAAAAAAAAATCTTTTTGGGGAGTGCAGTTCAACCCACAGCGCCCTGAATTAGAAGAAAAATTTCTTTTTTACTCCTGGGTATGCTGATATTTTCAAATGATGAATCTAAATCTGGCTTTCTTTATAATTTTATTTAGTAAACTTTATGTAGTTTGAAAATATCTATGCCATTTAAGTCAGAGAAATTTTCTTCTCATATCTCTGATATTTTTGTCTCTATTTTTGCTATTTATTCTTCCAGAACTCATATTTTAATTGGACCATCGATTTCTTGGTTTTATAACCTATATCACTTATCTTTTTACCCATATTTTATGTAAATCTATCATTGAAAAAAATCAAACAATCTCTCTCAACTTTATATACCAGAGTTTGCTTTGAAATTATGAATGTATAAGCTTATCTCTAGTTCTCAAGAGTTCTTGTGTTTTTCCTTTTTTATACCATTCTGGTGTTAATTTATGAATATGTGATCTACATGGTTTTCATAAGACTCTACTTTGGACGATTTTGTTTTAATTTCTGTATCTTTTCCTAAATTATGTTCCTGGATATTTTTTTAAGACTTATTCTTTCTTATTTCAGGCTTTCCTTAAATGTATAACCAAATTTGCTTTCCCATAGATATTATTTTTTTTATTTTTTTTAACGTTTATTTATTTTTGAGACAGAGAGAGACAGAGCATGAACGGGGGAGGGTCAGAGAGAGAGGGAGACACAGAATCCGAAGCAGCTCCAGGCTCTGAGCCGTCAGCCCAGAGCCCGATGCAGGGCTCGAACTCACAGACCGCGAGATCGTGACCTGAGTTGAAGTCTGATGCTTAACCGACTGAGCCACCCAGGTGCCCCTCTCATAGATATTTTTAAATGTGGCCACTGATTATTGTAAACTACGTGCTCTGTAAATGTGGACAAGGCTCATCATCTATTCACACTTGCTTTAGAATAGAGCCAGACATTCACTGAAGACCACTCGTACGCAAGCATGGAAATGCTTCGCTGTGGGTGTCCAACTAGGCACTAGAGTTTTCTCTTGACATTTTCTTCGGTTTGTTTGGAAGGCAAGCCTCCCTTTTTGCCTTGGGTGTGATCATCTGGGTTATTACTTCTGCTTAGTAACATACAATCAGATTTGACGTGATAAATGTTCTGCGTACAGTCCTTCACTTACATCTTATATGTTGGCCCACAGCTCTGTGGGGGTCTGTCACCTGTGCTGAGAACCCTTACATCACGTCAAGCTCAGCTTAACCTCATTAATCAATGGTTACCCGTCAGCTTTTCAGCTTGACTTCTTACTGAAACTTTAGAAATCTCTCTGTTGCTGAAGTCTTCTCCATTCTTTTGCTGTTATGAGATTACAGGTTTCATTTTTTTTTTAATTTTAACTTGTTTTCAGGAAGGGACATTGTAAATGTCTGCGGCAAATCTGCCATCTGTCTTCTAAGTAGTTTTGTTGTTGTTGTTGTTGTTGTTTATTTCCACTGGGACGGCCTGATCTTGAAGAGCTGTTGCAGGGAATTGGTTTCTAGGTGAAAATATTCAAAGAAGACAGTTACTCAGAAAAAGTAAAACACAAAACCGAACCAAAAAAATGAACCAACAAAATTCTTGTTTCACCATCGTACACAAGATTCTCTGTGGAACTAAGAAGCTGTGGCCACAAAGCAAAGAAGGAATTAGAAAAAAGTTTCATGAATCATATTTCCAGACAACTGTCTGAGGAAACCAAAAGACAAATATATTTTATTTTACTCCCATTTTTCCTTTACTTTTTCTGTTTTTTCATGTCCTATCCTTCCTCCCTTCTTTCTTTCCTCTGTCTCTCCCAGTCACCTCCAGCATGCTGTCAACCATGCTCACTTTGCCCTTCACCTTACTTCTCCCACAGAGACCAGAGGGCAAGATGTTGCTGTTGTTGAGTGGCCACAACCTTTCCCAGTGAAAATAGAGTGACGGCAACCTTGCCCAGTGAAAACGGTATGGCGGTGTTTGGCGCCTCCACCTGGGCCTTCCATGTCCCTGCCTTGTGTTAACGACTAAAAACAAAATCTGCCTGAAATATCGTCATGACACATACTTATAACACCTGAAGAATCCACAAACATTTCAATAATTATACAACTAGTGTTTGATTGATTTACAGACAGGCAACCTTAAGCATTTACAAATATTGAAGTAGAATGTACGTGAAAGAAATACATGTATTTGTGGCCTCTGAAGCACTGTTTGTTCATCCGGCTTGTTTACGTTCCCATTTTTTCACATTCCACTTTCCGTTTTCCTGTTACACCATTTTTAAGTTTTCATCTTTATGATCTATGTGCTTCTTTGTAAGCTGCAACAAATATTACCTGGGGGTTGTATCAGGGTTCTTCAGAGGAAAAAAAGTCAGTAGGGCATATAGGAGGGGAATTGTTACAGGAATTGGCTCATGATGATGGGGGCCAAGCAATACTACCATGTGCCCTCTGTAAGCAAAACACCAGGTAAGCTGGTGGTATGGTTCAGGCTCAGTCTTACGACCTGAGAATTGGAGGATTGGCGGTATGAGACGCAACCATGAGGGCCTACATCTGAGGGTAGGAGAAAATGGGTATCCCTGCTCAGTTCGCTCATCCTCTGCCATTTTGCTCTCTTCAGGTCCTTGATGTATTGGATGATGCCCACCCAGAGGTGTAGGCGATCTTTACCCAGCCTGCTGATCCAAATGCTCGTATCTTCCACCTAGACACAGAAATACTGTTTTACCAACTACTTGCGTATTATTTAGCCCAATCAAACTGACAAATAAAATTAAGCATCACAGGGGTTCAGGCATAAAATAGATAAAAGTATATATAATCTTTTTTTTTAATTTTTGTTAACATTTTATTTCTGAGACAGAGAGAGACAGAGCATGAGTGGGGGAGGGGCAGAAAGAGAGGGAGACACAGAATCTGAAGCAGGTTCCAGGCTCTGAGCGGCCAGCACAGAGCCTGATGCAGGGCTCGAACTCACAAACCATGAGATCATGACCTGAGCCGAAGTCGGTCACTCAATCGACTGAGCCACCCAGGCGCCCCAAAATATATATAATCTTGAAGAAGTATTTGTTGTGTGATTACTGTGGAGTAGAAGCTATTTAAGTTCTAAGGACAAAATGACTAATAGGTCATTTTTTTTCTGCATAAATAAGTAGCTCACTTAGTAAGGAAGATGGGAGTAAACGACCAACAGGAACAGTATATGTTAATGCCCAGGGTAGTTGTATTTACATATTACCAGGAGGAAACATGTTCTTCTAAGACAGCTCACCTTCCCTAAACCAAAGATATGGAGGGGTGAGAGAGTAGGTGGGGACGAGAGATAGAGCATCCCTTCTGATGTTCTTTCAAAGAATTTAAACAGTCAGATTTAGTTTCCCTGTCTGAATGTGCTCCCACTTGTCCACACTCAGTCAGCTAACCCTGCTTTCTGGCACGAGCACCAGCACCCACACTGGCATATTCACACCTCTTTGCTGCCACCACCAACATCCCTATGACCCCCTCCTTTAGGCTTGAAAACATTCTCCATTCTGCCACGAAGGTGGAATATTTTCTTGACTATGTAACACATATCTGTTGATAGTCTTGTTTATTTCTTTACACCGCAAAAGACATTGTGTATCATTGTATTGTAGGCAAGCCATAGCACATGGTCGGTGTACGAAGTATAGTTCTCCATTGAATCATTTTCCCCTGTTTATATAAAAGCTAAATAGGGGCGCCTGGGTGGCACAGGCAGTTGAGTGTCCGACTTCGGCTCAGGTCATGATCTCATAGTTTGTGAGTTCCAGCCCCGCATCGGGCTCTGTGCTGATGGCTCGGAGCCTGGAGCCTGCTTTGATTCTGTGTCTCCCTCTCTCTCTGCCCCTCTGCAGCTCTCTCTCTCTCTCTCTCTCTCTCTCTCTCAAATAAATAAATAAACATTAAAAGCTAAATAAACTTTCACAAAAGAGGTGGAGTGCTCCTTTGCCAAGGAATGCAATGTGGAGGGAAACAAACCGGACACATCTTAAAATAGCTGTCTGCTTTGTATTATAATTTATACATGGCATTCGATTTATATTAGCACTGGAATATTGACCTATTAATGACATATTATTCTTTCATGGTAATTCATTATAAGAATACTGCATTCTTCTTATTAAGTGATTAATATTTCGCGAATGTTACATCAGCACTGTGGAAATGGGGAAATTCAGAAAACTTTTGATGCATAATTGAGATTTGATTTATTTTTATTATTATTTTTTTAGCCTAGAAGATCCATAACTAGTAGTAGTCAAAAAATAGCACGTCTGAATATAAGCTTCACTTTCTAGGCAGTCATTTCTCATTGAAACCCACACACATCAACATACATATATAGCCATTTGCTTATAACAAATAATTTCCAATATTCTTCATATGACTTACAATTTCCTGGATTTGAGAACTAATGAGGAAACTTCACAATGCTCAAATTCTGTGAGACTTATTATTCCTTACATATGTTAGATTACATACTTTCATCTATAGGGGAAGCACATGACTAATGCATGGTTTAAATGTATATCATTTAGACAAATGACATGTTGCTAGATAAATCTTGCAGGTGCCAAGAATTTAAACAGGGACTTTAGAGGAAAACCAACTAACCGTTGGATTTTTCAAATCCCTTTGGGAACATCTGCGGAAAGAAATATTGAGACTTTTAACGAAATAGTATGAGTATACATGAAAGACTCAGCGGGCTGAGATGATGGGAGACTACTCCCCCCCCCCCCCCCCCCCCAGCAAAGGAAAACGAATGAGCAGACACTTTCTGTAACCCACCCACCGAGCTGGCAGTGCCCACGACTCCCAGGAACCTCTGTTTGACTTGTCACTTGCAAGACAAATTTGCTCATATATCATGACTGTCAGAATACCTTTTCGGCGACTGTATCAGTAATTAGCTATGCCTTGTTAGTGCTCAAGGCGTGTGTATCTGTCACGTTGATAAAAAGATCTTTTCTTTCTCTTCCATTTCAACTCACATGTTAGCCTCTCAGCATTATAATGCCAGCAAAGAGCCACAGTAGTGATCAAACCCTCACTGAACGCCCTTTAAAAACACTTACGTTGTTTGAGAAAAATAAGAACCAGTATGCTATGCCAGCCTATGGGGTATTCAAAGTTGAGAGGAAAAGTAAATCCTGAAGTTAACATTCCGAATAATTTGGAAATGTATTCCTGAGTTCTTTAGATAAGTTTTCTGACTGGGCCTAGCAATGTGAACTGTTTTCTGTAGAATCTCCTGAAAATTTTCAGTTGATAAAAATTTTTCATACATTGTTTATTATCACACACTAAGAGATAATTACAAGAGTTTTTTTTAATTTTTTTTAATGTTTATTTATTTTTGAGACAGAGAGAGATAGAGCTGAATGGGGAAGGGTCACAGAGAGAGGGAGACACAGAATCTGAAACAGGCTCCAGGCTCTGAGCTGTCAGCACAGAGCCCGACGCGGGGCTCGAACCCTCGGACCGTGAGATCATGACCTGAGCCGAAATCGGACACTTAACCGACCGAGCCACCCAGGCACCCCAAATAATTACAAGAGTTTTAGTTCCACTGGGGGATATAATCAGATGTATATTTGTGTTTATAACAAATAAAAAGGCAGATAGAATTATATAAATCAGAGATTCTCAAGTTTGGATCATCAACAAAATCAAATGTGATTTTTTTTAAGATAAAAATTCTCAGACCAAAATTTGCTGAAACAAACTATCTTAACTGAAAAAAAGTAGCATAAGGTGAAAAGGCAAAAAACTAGTCTCAGATAAACTATTTAAAAAAATTACATGAGTGGTGTTATCATTAACATTTCAGAAATATTTAATTGAAACAAAAAACATAATAGATCTGCTTCAAATCAATGAGGCCAAATTAAAAGCGAGCATGATATACGAACAGGAAGTTTAGAAAGAAATAAAAATGGCTAATAAATACATAAAATGATGTTGAACCCCATTTATGATCAAGAGAAATTGAAATAAAATGATAACAATGCTTCTCTCTTTACCCAACAGATTTGCAAGATTAAATGAGAAATTAAAAAAAAAATAATGTTTACTTTTTTTTATTGTTGAGAGAGAGACAGAGTACAAGAGGGGGAGAGGCAGAGAGAGAGGGAGACACAGAATCTGAAGCAGGCTCCAGGCTCTGAGCTGTCAGCACAGAGCCTGACCCGGGGCTTGAACTCATAGACCAGACCATGAGATCATGACCTGAGCCGAAGTTGGACGCTCAACTGACTGAGCCACCCAGGCACCCCAAAATGAGACATTTTAAAAGATCGTCACTAGTAATGACGATGGTCTAAAAGATTTAAAAGTATCATCAACTGTGGGTGAGAGTGTTCATTTTATCAACTTTGAGGAGAGCCATAAAAGCACCTGCCTGCAAATATAGTGTCATCATAAAGCCAACGTCTCCACCACGGCTTCTCGTGGATCCTCGAACCATCCAGAAGAGTGACTAACTAGCACATGGTTGGTTCTCAAATTTGATCGATTCAATTAATTATTAATTGTGAACATTCTCTGACTCATTTATCTCACTTGCAAAGTCAGTCTTACAGAAAACATAGTATGAGTGATTAGTACTGTACAAGGATGTTCATTGCAACTCTTGCCTCCTGCAGAAAGAAAGGCCATCTTAATGTGAATCAATGAACAAGAACATGAAAGAACGAGATCTCAGATGCTTTGGAAAGATATCTCAGATGACAAGTTAAAAAAACAAAGCAAAATTTAAATGCAAATATAGTGTTGTCATGTATTCTCTAGAATGTTTAATTGCTTGGGGAAAATAGCCCAGAGTTTGACAGATCCATTGTTGTATTCTAGAATTTGGAGGGAAAGAACTAAAATCAGGCACGTAAGAGGGGCGCCTGGGTGGATCAGTCGGTTAAATCTCCAACTTTGGCTCAGGGTGTGATCTCACAGTTCGTGAGTTCGAGCCCGGCCTTGGGCTCTGTGCTGATAGCTCAGAGCCTGGAGGCCCGCTTGGGATTCTGTGTCTCCCTCTCTCTCCCCACGTCACGCTCTGTCTCCCTTTCTCTAAAAAATATGTAAGAATTACATTTTTTTAAAAAAATCAGACACACAGAATACCAATCAAATGGAAACACATGAATGGATTATTAAATGTGGAAAAGCTTACAAAAAGGAACATCATCATCATCATACATTTGAATCAGCAGTGAAAATATTCAAGTCGCCATAAGACAGAAGTATTTACTTTTTATACAAAGTTTTGGTTTCTTTAAAACAGGTTAATCTAGGCATAGTGTGGGGGATGTGGAAGACACTGAGATCTCAGCCACTAGAACAGGTAGTGAAAAGCTCTTGTCTGCAACTATTGAATCAAAAACTTGCTACCTAAGTATTATTATGAAAAATGCAACCAAATACCAGAGGAAACACCTAAAAGAAGAGCCAAGCTCCATAAAGACAGAAGAGTCTGGACAGGTTGTAGCTAATGCTGATTTCAAGTTTAAGTCTCCAGTCCAACCATTTTCAGAGTGTTTTCAGTTTGAAAAATAAGTAAGATTTTGTTTCTGTATTTAGTTTTGTTTGTTTGCTCACTTGCTTTCCAATATTTCCAGATTTCCAAATCCAGATTTCCAATATTTCATTAGGAGATCCAAATTACCCACTACCTTGTCTCTAATTCCTACATTTGGAAAAAGTTGTTGGTGGATGTGGGGGGATGTGGAGAGATGCATGAAGGAAAAGATTATAGAAAGATTATATATTTCTGTATATCAGAAAATAACAGAGTGAGTAATTTCGCCTTTGAAGTCAGAGCAAATATCAATTTTAATGCCTGGCAATGTCAAATATAATATTTTATAGATAAGATTTCAGAAAAGAAGTGGTTCGATTTGTCCTATACATTTTGTTCTTCTGTGATATCAAATTAATGCTAGCAAGAGTTTTGTTACTAAGTTCTCATTCTCTTACTGTTTGCAAAGTAACAAGTTATCTCTTTTGGTTCAGCATCGCGAGAACGTTTTCTGAGCCAAGATATCTTTGACTTAAGGGAAATTACACTTTCAGCCAGAATACATTTAATACCAACTGACGAGTAAGGTTACTGTTAGCATGCAATTTATGAATAATTCCTTGTGAACTATATAAACTTGGGTGATTTTGCTAATCAGTGTGAACCTCAATTAAATGCCTGAAAAATGGGAATTTCACAAAGAAAATTTGAATTGATTCTTTCCATTTGAGTTTATCATTTCATCATAAATTAACACACAAATATATCCAGATATATAAGTACTATGTCACTGATGCATTAAAAATAACAAAATTATGATTTGGCTTTGTCACTGGGAGATAAAATCAACTTTTAAAAAATTATGAATAACAATCTAAAACAATGATCTTCATTTGCCTGGTAACATTAGCCACACAAAAAAACCCTCAATTATTTATTCTCTAAGGCATTTATACGATACTATTTTTCTTTTTGTTTCAGATGGAAAGAACCAAAAAGACCATCACACCCAAATCATAATCAATTTGCACTGACAGGGTGACATCAACATTAGCCATGCCATATGCCTGACTATAAAATGGAATGATTAGTATGTGCCCCCTGAACAGTAGATTGCTAATTTACTATGAATGTATTAAAGCACATTAATGGGGAACCACAGAAATCTGCAAATGCATGCATCCATTTTTTTGAACGACCGTATCCATCATGTCCAATGGCTTTCTCATACCCTTTTGTAATTCTGCAAATGCCTGGCCACCCAGCCTTCCTTAGTCATTTATTTTCATTCTTCCGTGTGGCTTTGTTTGTATTTTCTAGAGTTTTATATAAATGGGATCATACAATATACATTCTTACTTTTGGCTTCTTTCCTTCAGCATAATCATTTAGAGATTTGTCCATGTTATGTGTATCATAGTTCATCTTTTATTACTGAGTGGTATTCAATCCTATCACATTTTCCAATTCACCTGATCGCAGATATATAATACTAATTATAGCTGCTAGGAACATCGATGAACAAGTCTTTACCTCAACATAAGTTTTTGGGGTGCCTGGGTGGCACAGTCGGTTAAGCGTCCGACTTCAGCCAGGTCAGGATCTCGCGGTCCGGGAGTTCGAGCCCCCGCGTCAGGCTCTGGGCTGATGGCTCAGAGCCTGGAGCCTGTTTCTGATTCTGTGTCTCCCTCTCTCTCTTCCCCTCCCCCGTTCATGCTCTGTCTCTCTCTGTCCCAAAAATAAATAAACGTTGAAAAAAAATATTAAAAAAAAAACAAAAAAAAACTCATAAGTTTTTATCTTAGGTAAATCCCTAGACGTGAAATGATTGCATCGTGTGGCAGAATGATGTTTAATTTGTTTAAAAAAAAAAAAAAAGAAACCTAAAAACTGTGAAACTATATTCCGTACTGGTTCTACCATTTTATGTTCTCATCAGTTGTTATGTGAAAGTTTCAGTTACTCAAGAGCAGGACAAAAACTTAATGCGGCCAGTCTTTTTAATATAAAGATATTCCAATCAGTGGTCCAATAGGTATCTCACTGTGGTATTGATATATTTGCAGATCATTACAGAGTAATCATATCGGGCATCTTCTCATATGCTTATTATTCTTTGGTTAAATATCTGTTGGCTCCTTTGTTTATGTTTTTATTTTATTTTTTAAGTTTATATATTTTTGAGAGACAGAGATAGTGTGAGTGGGGTAGGGGCAGAGAGAGGGAGGAGAGAGAGAATCCCAAGCAGGCTCCATGCCACCAGCACAGAGTCCGATGTGGGACTGGAACTCACGGAATGGTGAGATCATGACTGAGCTGAAACCAAGTGTTGGACACCTAACTGAATGAGCCACCCAGGCGCTTAATTGGATATCTCATTTTATCATTGGGCTCGTGAGTTCTTTATATACTCTGGGTGTGTAAGTTGCAAATATCTTACCCTAGTAAACAGTTTACTCAGCCTCTTCAACTGTCTTTCAAAGGGCAGAAATTCTTAATTTTGATAAAGTCCAAAGTAAATAAAGCATACTGAATATGACGTAGGTACTTTTAAATATATTGAAACTAGTTTTCTATCTTACCACACATCTTATCTTCTTATATATACTTTATTAGCTGGAAAATGTGCAATCTGACTTGCTGCCTTGACTGTCTCTATACGTGCCAATTAAGTTATATTAGTTGAGAGTATTTTCAGACTTTTCTGTGGTTAACGATTTGTTGTCTGCTTCACCTACCAGTTATTGTGAGGGAATGTTAAAACCTTTAAGAATAATTGGCAATTTTTCGACTTCTGCATTCAGTGTTCTCAGTTTTTACTTCATGTGTTTTAACAGCTTTATTATGATATAATTCACGTATCATAAAATTCACCCATGTAAAGTGTAAATTGCTGTGTTTAGTACATTCACAGAGTTGTACAACTATTATCGCACTCTCATTTTGGTACATTTTCTTCACTGTGGAAGAGGCTTTACAAACATTAGCGGTCACTTCACTCCCCTTGCCCCGCTCCCCATGTCTGTAACCGATAATCTACTGTCTCCCTAGCTTTGCATGTTCTGACATTTTCTAAAAATGGGTCATACGGTACACGGTCTTTGAGATCGCCTTCTTTACCTCTGCAAGGTGTTCTCAAGGTTCATGCTTGCTGTCGCAAGCATCTGTGCTTCATTGCTTTTTGTTGTTGAATTATATTCTATGGTATGGATATGTCACATTTTGTTTATCCTCTTGCAAGTTAATAGATACCTGAGTTGTTTCCACTTTGGGATTATTTTGAATAATGCCACTGTGAGCATTCTTAATATACACTTTTGTGTGGGCATTTACTGTCACTGATAGATAACGAGGGTAACTGCCTGCTACCATTGTTAACAATGTCTGTCGTTCTGAGAAACTTCTAGTTGCTTTGCAAAGTAGCTTCAACATTTTACATTCTCAACAGTATTGTATAAGCTTTTAAATTTCTCCACGTCTTAGTCAACACCAGTTCTTGTCCACCTTAATTTTAGCCATCTTGCTGGATAGAGAGTGAAATCTCATTGAGGCTTTGATTTACATTTTTGTATTACCTAATGATGTCGAGCGTATTTTCATGCACCTAACAGCCATTTGGATATCATCTTTGGAGAAATGTCTATTCAAATATTTTACCCCTATTTAAATTGGGTTATTTATTGTTGTGTTGACGACGATGATGATGATGTTCTAAAAGTTTTTATAACTTTTTATATCTGACCAGGGACTTATATCCCTTATCAGATATATGATTTGAAAATATTTCTCTATGCTAAATGGATCGCTTCATGCTTTTGATGTTTACATTTATAATATAAAAGTTTTTAATTTTGATGAAACCTTATTTATCAATATCATCTTCAGATGCTTGTGCTTTTGGCATAATACCTGAGAAAATATTGCCTAACCAAGGTCATGAATATTTATTCCAACGTTTTCTTCTAAGAGTTCTTGAGCTTCAGTTTATACATCTAGATTTTTAATCAGTTTTGAGTTAAATGTGTTTACTATGTAACACAGGGGTCAAATTTCATTATTTATTTATTTATTTATTTGTTTTTGCGTGTGGATACCCAGTTGTCCAGTATCATTTTTTAAAAAGTGTATTCTTTCAATTGAATTTTCTTATGTCCTTGTAAAAATCAATTGGCCATACACACAGTGCTTTATTACAGTACTTTCAATCCCATCACATTGATCTATATGCTTAACATACATCAGTAACACATAGTTTTGATTACTGTAGTTATGTATTAAGTTTAAAATCAGAAAATAAAAGTTCTACAAATTTGTTCCTTTTCAAAATCATTTAACCATTTGGGTCACTTGTAGTTCTTTGTATTTTAAGATTAACTAGTCAGTTTCTGCAAAAGAACAAGCTGGAATTTTGAAAGGAGTTGTGTTTAATCCAAAGATGAATTTGGGGGAGGGTTGTCATCTTGACAATATTAAGTTTTCCTATCCATAAACAAGAAATATCTTTCCACATATAAAGATATTTAATATTTTTCAAGAATATTTTGTGGATTTCAGGGTAGAAGCCTTATACTTCTTTATTCAATTTGACCCTAGGTATTTTATTCTTTTTGATGTTGTAGTAAATGAAATGGTCTTCTTAATTTTATTTTGAAATACTTTACATGCAATGTACAGAAATACAATTGCTTTTTTGAAATGTTAATCTTGGGGCTCCTGGGTGCCTCAGTCGGTTCTCGGTCTGACTTCAGCTCAGGTCAGGATCTACTGGTTCGTGAGTTCGAGCCCTGCATCAGGCTCTGTGCTGACAGCTCAGAGCCTAGAGCCTGCTTCAGATTCTATGTCTCCTTGTGTCTCTTTTCCTTCTCTGCCTGTACTCTGTTTCTCTCTCAAAGATATATAAAGATTAAAAACAAATTAAAAAATAAATAAAAATGAAATGTTAATCTTGAATCTTGCAACCTCCCTGAACTTACTACTAAGATCTAATAGTTTCTTTGTTTTTGTTTTGTTTTGTTTTGTTTTTTTTAGTGGATTCCTTATGATTATCTTTATGCAGGATTATGTCCTATGTAAATACAGGTAGTTTTACTTACCTTTCCCTCCAATCTGGATGATTTCTATTTTTCTTTCTTGCTCGATTTCCTTGGTTAGAACCTCCAGTACAATGTTGAATAAAAGTCTTGAGAGTGGATATTCTTGTCTTGCTCTTGATTTTAGCGGAAAAGCTTTAAGATTTTCACCATTAGGGAGTTGATCATTGATGCCTTTTATCAGGTTGAGGAAATTCCCTTTTATTCCTTTTTTTATGGAAGCCAAAAAATCCAAAGTATAAAGTCTTTGTTTGAGCCTTTCAAAAACATGATATCTTGCAATAAGAATTAACTATTTAAAGACATAAAAGAGTGTGTATATGTATTATGTAAAATATGCATATGTATAAACACACTATATATAATATTTGTGTATATCATTTATATAGGAACAGTACCAAAAAAAGATCAATCTAATTTTTGGAGTTCATAAAACTAAAATCACTAAATTAGCATGCATAATTTAGTGAATACAATAAGTGCCATGAAAATAAATCAAATTTATTGATTTATTTATTTTAATTTTTTTAATGTTTATCTATTTTTGAGAGAGAGAAAGACAGAATACAAGTGGGGGCGGGGCAGAGAGAGAGGGAGACACAGAATCTGAAGCAGGCTCCAGGCTCTGAGCTGCCAGCACAGAGCCCAACACGGGGCTTGAACTCACAAATCATGAGATTATGACCTGAGCCAAAGTTGGACGCTTAACCAACTAAGCCACCCAGGTGCCCCTAAATCAAATTTAAATCTATTTGGAAATAAGGCAGTACAATAGTTTGAATCTAAAATTCATACACAAATGCAAAAGGTCAAAACTGCCACAGAAATCCTGAAGGGAACACAAAGCTGTAATATGTACATTTCCAGATATTAAAAAATTACTATAAATTTATAATTATTAAAGCAATGTTTATACACATTGTATAACACAATGTATACACAAGTATAAAAGTTATCTATGTAAAATAGAGAGACCAGACTCAATTTATTCATATATAATATTTATAAATATTTGCCTGGATTCTATATAAGTTTAACACTTCAATACAGTGGGAATAATAACATTTCAATACAGTGTCTTTTATATAAATGGTACTGAGTCAGTCAGATATACCTCAATCATACCAAAGATCACTTCCAGATGGCATGCAGATATTAATGTAAAAGGTAAAGCCAAAAAGACAAAAATGTGAAACATCCTCCAATCTCAAAGTTGGCAAAGATTTCTTTAATAAAACTCAAAATCACTTACTGTAAAGGAAAATATGATGAACTGAATTATATTAAAATTCAAATTTTCTATTCATTTGAAATCACCAACAGGAGATTGAAAAAGCAACCCACAGTGAAAAAAAAACATTTCCAATGCATTTATTCAACAAATCTACATGCCTAGAATATATAGTAAAATTCTACAAATCAATAAGGGCAGACAACCATATGGAAAATTATCAAAGACGTAAGCAGACATGTTGTACAAGATAGCCATATGATTAATAAATATGAAAATGGATTCTTGGTTTTTAAAACCACTTTACTAAAGTGTGATTGACATACAAAAAGCTGTACATATTTAATGTATACAAGTTGATGAGTTTGGAGCTAAGTGTACATCCATGAAACCATCACCACAGTCTATTTCACAAACATATCCATCAGCTTGTGGTGAAACATAAAATGGAATAATTCTTAGTCTTTAAAAAAAGAAGGGAAGCCTGCCATTTACAACAACATTGATGGACCTAGAGAACAGTATGCTAAGTGAAATAAGGCAGACACAGAAAGACAAATACTACGTCATGCTACTTGTCTGAAGAACTTAAATAGCCCAAACTCATAGAAGCAGAGGATAGACTGGCAGTTTTCAGGAGCCGGGGGGGGGGGGGGGAAACAGGGAGGTATTAGTCAAAATAAGCTATTATTCATCAGTGAAATGCAAACTATAACCAGAATACAATTATGCCATGTACTATCAAATGGCTTTTAAAAAAGAAGCAACAATAAACAGAACCAAGAAAATAGAATCATACAAAATGTTAGCAAGACTGTGGACCAACTGAAAGTCTCTGGCACTGCTCTCAGAAATATTAATTGGTAAAAACCCCTGTGAACCACTTTGGAAAACTCTGGCAATGTCTGCTAAAGCTTCTGTCATGTTCTAGCAATTCCGCTCCTGGATACAGACCCACAGAAACGCATACGTCCGTGTACCAAAGACGCGTACTAGAACGTTCACAATGGCGATTCTTGTGACATTGACAAGCTGCAAGCCCATCACCAGTGTAATGGTGTATTTATACCATGGCGCCATGGCCGTGCAATCCACAGCTTTCTGAACCAACGTGAATGAAGCCACAGAGAAAGGAACAAATATTGTATGACTTGATTTACCTACATACATTGATGTAAACCAAGCAAAACTACTGTCCACTGGTAAATGTCAGGGGGAGAGATAGTGATTGGAAGAGAGCACCAAAGAAGCATCTGAATATCGGACCTATTCTTGTTCTTGATCTTCTGGAGATGGTTATACAGGTGAACTCACTTTGTGAGCATTCATCAAGATACACAGATGTAATATGTACTATTTTCTGTATTTAATTGAATAAAAATTAATGAAAAAAAAAGAATACGGCCAGGAAAGTATTACTATGGGTAATGCACAAGACAATAATCCTCACCCCTCCCCAACTGTATTTAATTGCTCAAAAGACTATTCATGCTGCTTTTTCCTAGCCTTTTTCTTGGAACATTCTGAGACAGATATCACCATACCTCTCAGTAAGTCTTGTGGTCCCCTGACTTACCCGATTTTGTGTTTTATTTTTTTTTTATTTTTTTTTCAACGTTTATTTATTTTTGGGACAGAGAGAGACAGAGCATGAACAAGGGAGGGGCAGAGAGAGAGAGGGAGACACAGAATCGGAAACAGGCTCCAGGCTCCGAGCCATCAGCCCAGAGCCTGACGCGGGGCTCGAACTCACGGACCGCGAGATAGTGACCTGGCTGAAGTCGGACGCTTAACCGACTGCGCCACCCAGGCGCCCCCCTGATTTTGTGTTTTAAAACAATGTAGTCCATTTGTCACTGGCTTGGGTTTGTTTCAAGGTCTTCATTTTGAGTGAGAAAGATAACTCTTCTTTTATGTAATACTAGGGTTCTAAGCATTAACCAAGATTTTAAATTTGGGGGGCAAGGGGTTTAATTCTCTTTATGTAGGAAACAGATTGCATCCATCACTCTTCCTGAACTTACCCTTTGGTTCTCAATTTTTAAAAGAAAAGATGAAAAAAAGTAGATAATATGATAAATGAAAATAAAGGGGGTAATAAAAGAGAACCTTCTACAAGTGTCACTCGAGATTACTTATCTGATTTATATCTCAGTGAAAGCATGGAAGGAATAGCAAACATGAAGATATTGTTGATTAAGATGAGGATTTGGATAGAATCACTTTAAGACTAAAACAGAATTACCAGGGCGCTTGGGTGACTCAGCCGGCTAAGCGTCCAACTTTGGCTGAGGTCGTGATCTCACAGTTCGCAGTTCAAGCCCAGCATCTGGCACTGTGGTGACAGCTCGGTACCTGGAGCCTGCTTCCGATTCTGTGTCTCCCTCTCTCTTGGCCCCTTCCCCACTCATGCTCTGTCTCTGTCTCTCTCAAAAATAAATAAAAACATTAAAAAAATTTTTTTAACAGAACTACTGCTGAGAATTCTCAGACTGTGTTCCTGATCATATAATTCTCCAATAATGTCAGAGTCTCAGAGATTCCAGTCACTTCCAGTCGAAGCTGAATCTTGGTAATCAGACTCAAGACTAGGTGGGTCGCTCTGTGCGGGCCACGACTCTGAACAATGCACACAATCTTCCAAGTATATTCTTTTGTTTTTAAAGAGTTTTAAATATTATTTTTATTGATTTTGAGAGAGAGAGAAACAACATGAGTGGGGGAAGACCAGAGAGAGAGAGAATCCCAAGCAGGTTCCATGCTGTCAGCACAGAGCCTGACTCGGGGCTCAATCTCATGACCGAGAGATTATGATCTGAGTCAAAATCAAGAGTCTGACACTTAACCAACTGAGCCACCCAGGCGCCCTGCTCACAAGTATATTCTTTATAAACATGGTGTGAGGGCCTTCTGGATAAGTCTAACCAAACCAACCTCTCTTCTTTTGATTTTGGAAAACAGACGTCTCAACCTAAAGGCGTAGTAGCATTTGGAGGTTAATAATCATTTATGTACTTGTCTTAAAGAACCTGTTTATCTAAAACCCATTCTACATGCTAGCATTTCCTCAAATTACAGCTTTTGCATCCTTGGCAAGGAATTCAGCTCATTTGCTTTTGTAAAAAAAAAAAAAATATGATTGTTTAGAAATAGATGAATGATTTCTTGGCTTATGATATTTGGTGAAATAATAGGAAAGAAAACAAATAAAACTATACATATATACACACACACACATTTGTATTTGTCTATGTGTGTATATATTGACATATAGATGTCAAGACCAAATTAAATTGCTCATGCTGTCCACTATTTATTGCTTCCCCAAAATGGCCTCATTCGGGAAAGATGAGGACAGTGAGGGGCCATTTTAGACCGTATGGAGCTGCATAATTTATCAGGGAGGCTGCCAGATTCAAGGAAAGTAAGTGATTGTGTTTCACAACCTGGAGAGTCCCTTTCCAGATAGGATCCCAGAATGATTATATGCATCTTCAGATGGTTCTGAGGGTTTTCACTGGATTGATATAAAATGGCAGCACAGGACGATGATGACAATTTGTCTTCAAAGTCTTACATACTGTCGTGCTGCCTTTTTACTGCTGATTCAAGGAAAGCTTGTTTTGCCAGACTGTGAGCGGTTTCCACTTGGTTGAGTCAATAAGGACATTGCAATTTTTTTTTCCACGGTGATGTTTTTCATAATTTCCAAACTTCATTTCCCGAGGCAAGTTATTTCTTTGATGAGTTGATTTTCAAGTCAGGCATGAGCAAAAAAAAAATAAATAAATAAATAAATACTTATCCTGAGACACACCAAATGCTTTTCGACTTATTTCTTTCATGGGCTTTGCCATTTTATTTTTCTTACAAACTGTCACGGATGGAATGGTATCTCCCCCAATTCAGCCCTAACCCCAACTACTTCAGAATGTGACTGTTTTTGAAGATGGGGGCTTTAAAGAGGTAATTCAGTTACAATGAGGCTGTTAGGCTGGGCTCTAATCCAATCTGACTGGTGTGCTTCTAAAAGAAGAAATTTGGACAGAGAGACATCCGGGATGCACATACACAGAGGAAAAACCATGTGAGGACACGGCAAGAAGGTGGACATCTAAAAGGCACGGAGAAAGGCCTCAGCAAAACAAACCCTCTTCCCCTCGCTCTCTCTCGCACTTGCTCTCTGTCTCTCAAACAGACCCACTTAAAAAGAAAAACTTTAAAGAGAAAGTTGAAAATGAATACTCACGGGCTAGCTCTGTTGATACAGAGCCTTTTGGATGTCGATGGGGAATACCTTCCCTCTTGTTTTGATGTCCCTGTCCCCCTGATCAGCAGCCTCCAAATCAGCAAGAGCCCCTCTTTGCCCAAATGCTCAGGCTGCACCTAGATTCTCAACGCTCCAGAAAGTCTCTCACTGGAAATGACAGTTGCACTCCCTGATTTGAAGCCGTAAAATCATAGCTCTCAATGCTTCACTGTTTCTAACAGCCAATAAAGTTCTCGAAAGCCTTCTACCCGCTTCAGATTAAACGCAGTATCTTGGGAAAGACTGATAGCTTGTTCAGTCTGCCATTATTATGGATTTTCTGTGGATGTCCATCATCTGATTGCAGTTTCTGACTAGTTGATGTTGTATGACTCTCTCAGTGAATGATTAAGGAAGAAACTAGTGAAACAAACATTTGCGTTGGGTTTTATATTTTACAGAATGTTCTCTATTCAAGTTGTTTTATTTTATCCTCTATCAACTCCAGTGAGATAAGATCGTATTCACACAGGATCATAAACTCAGATTATTCCTTATTGTAGCATCCGATTTGTAATGATCAACAATGATTTCATATACCACAGTATCTAGCAACCATTACTCTTCAAAGATATGGATCTCAAGGGGAATTTTTTACAACTCTATATTGTTCAAATTTTATGGAATGGTTTTATTAAAACTTAAGGAAAAGATGCTGTCCTCCTGAGTATTATAGGAATTTTGAATGAATCGATGAAAGAATGAGTGAAAAAATACAGAGCTGTGTTTCTATGCCAGTCATTGTGGTCAGTGCTTTCTTGCTGATTTATGTCTTTGATGCTCCCAGGGTGGGAAGTTGCCTGGATGGACGCCAGGAAAACATAACAGAAAGCAGAGGAAACCTCTCTCTAAGAGTCCTTCACATCTCTTTATGCTTCTGTCTGTTCCCCCAAATCTCTTATAAGAAGTAATAGAGAATAAAACACTTCTTCTCTCTTTAGGGCCAGAAAGAGAAAAATAGAAGATCAGTTGTACTTTTATCCAGACTCCCAGCTCTCAATTTTGCAGAAAAACAAAAATGATGAAACAAACCTTCGAAAGCTTTATTCGCTGGCAACTAAACCTAAGTGATTCTCTTTATTTACTCAAACATGACATACTTGATTCAAGTGGATTTTAATGAGAATCTCCTTTAATTTTGTTATTAGCATGATGCTTCTATTAATAGAATCGGACTTGGACATTATTATTTGCATATAATAAAGCGATTACACATGAAAAAGCAGACAAGTCCTGACTTTACTGGATGACTAATAGAAAAGTTATCAAGATCCAGAAATAAAGAAAAGCTTTAATGTAACTATTTCCTTATAGGTAGATCTCCAGTTTTTCAGTTCTGGAAGCTCAAATATCTCACCTTTTCCCCATGTCTTCATCCAACACTAACTTGTTTGCTATTTAAGGGAAATCGTCAACTTGAAGATATCATGGGTGTATCTTAGCTGTTTGGGTTCATGTTTAGTAAAGTGGCCTCTGTTACAAACCTTATTTACCTGCTAATGTTCAACGGAAATTTAGTATTTGTTGGACTAAAATATCATCTAGAAAATACTCTAGCTTTAACTTCCCAACTGTTTTTTTATATTTTTACTATTTTTTTTTATTTAAAAAAGTAAATGCAGTGATACGGTTGAGTAAACTCAGAGAGGAAAAAGAATTATTCTATTTTGAAAATAAAAAGAAGCAGTTTGCCTTAAAACACAATACCTTCAATGTATGACCTTTTTAGTTCATTACTTATATCAGCGGCTATAGGATGTAATAGCTCCGAGGAAACTTAGAAGCAGTCACTCCTATCTTTTCATGTTAAATATAAAGCAGTGCTAATGTCCTTTTGTATATTTGGATGAAATTGTATTAAGTAAGTTTAGCAATCACAATGTAATGAAAACTTAGAATTAATATTTATACATTTTTAAGTGGATTTCCATATAGATGACATTTTCTTCCAGCATTTTTTATTGTTAGTAAAAGAACCAAAATATGTGCTACCTAATTCACTATAATAATGAAACATACACATTGAGACACCTTTCAAACAACAAAATTTGCTTATGTTCTCAAGTTTTCATGCAGAAGCTCCCTACCAACCTCCTCTCTCTGATGGAAAGATATCTGGAGCTCATTCATTAGCTCCTGGTCATTTGATAATGAAAATGCTCTTTTCTGGTGGAAGTAAAAAAATAAATAAATAAAAAGGCCATGGGTTAAAAAATTTCCTGAATTAAAATAAAGTAAATCTCCATATGGTTTTTCAAAGACACCAAAGATGCTCCTTTTCATATCTTGTCAGAGAATAATGCTTCTTCTTCTAACATGAAAATTATAAATATATTATTTACCCTATATATAGACGATATATTTAATACATAAGATGTAATGTAAGTCTTCATATATGTGTGCACACACACACACACACACACACTCACATATGCTTTGGCCAATTACATTTTTACAGTTTAACATTTAATGAACCCAAATGTTAATTCCTTTTTCCCTTTTCTTTTCTTTGTATACATCCAAAAATGCTCATAAATTTTTCTTAAATAGTTTTCTTCTGAGCTCTTAGTTTTGATAGTCTTCTTTTTATTACAATTTAAATCCATGGAATATCCTATGTTAACAACACTAGGTTGTTATTGTTATTGAACACATTATTGTCCTAAGATATTTAAAATTCCACCAGACTATTTAATTTAAAAACGTACAAAGCTATACTCACAAGAGCATTTGTTTGTTTGTTTGTTTCCGATTTCAAATAATTAAGAGCTAGTTTCTTGATGTTGAAATTATGTTGCATAATACCGGTAAAGGTATTCATGAAAAAAATTATCTTCATTACCGCTTGGAAAGAGTGTATATGAGAAATACAGGCACACTCTAAACATTAAAAAAGATCAGGTTGCCTTTGGTTGTATGGCACATTTTTGTTATCAACAGATATTACACAGAATAGACTTACCAATAGAATTGATTTCTAAGTTTATTCCTGTAATAGGTTCTGAGATAAAGAGCTTACATTACCTACCATAAACTCATATTCCCGTTTTTGTGAATGTTGTTCTGTGCAGCCGCTTCAAACTTTACATGAATTGGATATCCTAATGGCTCATTCCTTTCAGGTGCACTGCGATGGGTGAGTTTCTTGGGCCTCCGTAGCACGGGAACTCTAGCCTGAGGTTCTCGTCCATGGAAACGAATTCTACTTCTGCAACTTCTATAGGAAGCAACGGTGACACAAGAGAGTGAGGTCATGTTGAATAAATCATCTCCTTTAACTTCAAGATTACAATGACAGCTAAGAGTACCTTGTATACTAGTCATTGGTATAGATGACATTTTCCCTTATACATTTGATACTTATTATAATCACTTTTGTTCCTTGAGCTCTTGGGCACCCCAAAATTTGAATCGTTGAGTTACTATTATCCAAAGTAAGTTTTACAATATTTTATGAGACCCTGTCAATTTCTCACTGATTATGCCACTCATTTTCCACTTGATTGTTTCCTTTAACTTCATCCAGGAATTCAGAGAATCCTGTTATATGGTTAAGGAAAGAACTCAGGATCATATTAATGTTATCTGGGCTGGTGGAGAGCCTGGGAACTACTTTTTACAGAAGTTTCTGAAAATACCTGGTTCTAGGTTTAGCATTGAGCCTAGAGAAAAGGGTTCAGATGTAAAGAAGTATGTCTAACACGAACGACTCTCAGTGACATTCATTTTCCACTTTTGGTGGTTCCTCAGTCCCAGAAAGGAAATACCCCCTTTCCCTCCCATCTTCCTAGAAAGTAATATTTTAGACAATGTTGACTTGGCAAATATTTTAAACTCTTGGACTGATTCTGACACTAATACTCCAGCATCTACCAAAAATATGTCAACAGGCACACACAATCATAAAAACAAAAATAATGGAAATAGTAAACATTTAGTTTCTGAGGTGACAGGAAGTGTCTCTCAATTAAACAGATGCCTGCTGTGTACCTGATAAAACAATTTCCAGCTCTGGACTTCCCCTGCTGACTTTCAAAATGACAAAGTAGTATTCTGGAATTATCCCGGAAGAGGTTGACCTTCATCAACACTCTCTTCTTTGCATGCACGTCTCTTTCTCTTTCTGCAACACCTGTTTTCACATTTGGATCCTAAACAAACTGAAGACCTAAAGATCAACTGTCGTTTTTTAAGGTAAAACACAGCCAGACAATAAATCGATGGAATATCTGAAGTCCTTTGCATATTTTAAGATCAAAATCAATAATGATGACATTTTTGGCTTCAGTTGTTCATGTATTATTGTTCATGTATTCAAATTTTTACAACAAATAGGGTTAAAAGTGCACAGAGTGATCTTCCTTGTGGAAAAAAGAAGGTAATACTTCAATTAAAAAAACAAAACAAATAATATTGAAGCCTCTTAAAATTTTTTTCTCAATGTTGACTTGTTTTTGAGAGAGAGAGAGAGAGAGTGAGCAGGAGAGGGGCGGAAAGAGAAGGAGACACAGAATCCAAAGCAGGCTCCAGGCTCTGAGATGTCAACACAGAGCCCAATGGGGGCCTCAGATCCGTGAACCGCAAGATGATGACCTGAGCTGACGTCAGATGCTTAACCTACTGAGCCACCCAGGCACCCTAAAGCCTCTTTTATAGTATCATAGGCAAATATTTCTGACATAGTCCAAGTGAGCGTGTATTTTGTCTAAAGTGTTTGTAGTATAATAGCAGATAATCTCAGAAAACTAGATCTGGCACAAGGTAGATACTCATTAATATATGTATTGATTGAATGAATGAATGAATGAATGAATGAATAGAATGGAAAACTATTTTTCTACTAAGTGGAATGTTTATCTTTGAAATGCCTTTGAAATCTTTGAAAGTTTAAGATGGTTAACTCCTTAATTTCAAGGTTTAATCGAAGTGTACAATTCTTGGGATCCCCAGCTACAACATTCAAGAATGTTGACGGAGGTTGATAATAATCAAAGAGAGGATTGAAGCATTACACACTAAATAACTGATCCAGCCACTTAACGTTCAAAATATGTTTAAAACTAGGTGAGGGGTTTATTAATGTTTTCTAAAGTGTTAACATTTTCAAGTGCTCAATATTTTGTGATTGAATTACCTTTAATGTAATTAAGAGGTACTAATTATTCAGTTCACTCCTGAGTGAATGGTAAATAATGAAGACGTGATTTTAAAGTTACATACCAAAAAAAAAAAATCAAATCGTTTGGACATGGCCATGAAAAAAATATTTTCTTCTGTTATAACAATAGAGAAATGATGACCACAAAATGTAAAGTATATGTTCTTAAAAATCTAAAGAGGTATTTAAGCCCATCTTCTGATTTGTTTGGAAGGCAGAGAGTAGAAGGCATTCTGAACAAAACTACCATTCAACCATATGTACTAAGAATCTACTTTAGTTCAAATGAATTCTACGGGAGTTGGCAACGTACAAAAAAAATTACTTGCAAGAATCAAGAGACTAGGGTTCAAATCTCAGTTCAGACATGTGTGAGCTGCATAAACTGGGTAAGTCACCTGTTTGATGACTCTATTTATAAAATAAGAGTTTGGATTGGATTATTGGTTCTCAAACTTGGGTGAAGCTTGAAATAATTTGGTGAGTTTTCCATTAAGATATATATATATATATATATATATATATATATATATATATGTATATATGTGCATATATATATATGTATATATATATATCATCTATATAATAGATGTCTCCTTGTTTCTTTGGATTTGTGATGGCTTTTTAGACGTTTCCTTATTTCTCATGAGTTTAATGCTTTTAAGGAATAGACACGTAGGTATTGTCAGGAATTCGTAATTCAGATATGGCTGATTTTTTTGTTGCAATTAAATTCTGGTTCTACACTTTGGGGGAAGAATAACATCAGGGTTGGTATGTTCTCTTTAGTGAATGGTGTGAACATGGTTTATTATTTGTGGTATCTACGTTGAACATTCGGTTAAGGTAACGTCTACCAGATTCTCACACTGTAAAATTGCTATTGTTCCAGGTAAAACTATGGAGACAGTAAAAAGATCAGTGGTTGCCGGGAGTTGAGAGGAGAGATGAATAGGCAGGGCAGAGGGGATTTTTAGGGCAGTGAAAAAAATGCTCTGTATGATAATGATGGATCATGTCCTTGCACATTTGCCCAAACCCACAGAATGTACAACACCAAGGGTGAACCTTGTGCGCACTATGGACACTGGGTGATAATGATGTCTCAGTAAGGTTTTATTAAATAAATTGGAGGGCTGGGAGCCTTGAAAACTGAGACATCAGTGTACTCTAAGGTCAGTGTCGGGAATTGGAAATGAGATTCAGCCAATCAATTTGGGGAGGATGGGCAGTGTTATAGGAGGAAAACCAAGAGAATACAGTCACCTTGAAGCAAAGAGAATCCAATTTCGAAAAGGCTGAGGCAACTTTACCAGATGCTGCCGTGTGGTGTGAGATGAACACCGAGAATTGAGTCTTGGATTTGGCAAGTCGCTGCTGACTTTGACAAGAGCAGTTTCAATGGGGTAATGAGGGGGGGAAAAAAGACCAACTAGGATGCATTTAAGAAATAATGGGCAAAGAGAGATGAAAAGATAATAATGCCCAATGATTCATGGGAGGCGTTTTTGCTCTAAAGAAATGTAAATTAAAGGAACAGTTGCTGATGAAGTTAACACAGGGTTCTTTTTTTTTTTCTTTCACTTTTATTGAGATATAATTGACACGTAGCACTGTATAAGAGTAAGGCCTACAATGTGTTGATTTGAAAAACTCCTATATTGTGATATGGATTCGCTAATGCCTCCATCAGTCTCTTTCTTTTTTGAGGTGAACACATTTAAGATCTACTTTCTTAGCAACTTTCAAATAGATAATACCGCATTGTTAACTATATTCACAATGCTGGGCATTAGATCCCCAGGACTTATTCATCTTCTCAGTGAAATTTTGTACCCTTTGAAGGAAACTTCTTGATGTTAAAATACCATTTTTAATTAAGTGAAAATGTGAATGGCTGAATTCATGAGTGAAAAGCACTTAAAAGTATTTTTCCTTTATTCTAACCATTTGTGTCAAAGATTCTTTCATAGCATCATTAGGTCCAAGACCTACATTCATATTCTAATATTTCATTTTTTCACTTAATCTCAATACTTCAACACTTTTCCTACTTTATTCTTACATTCTTTTATTAAAAGTTATAATAAAGAAAAATAAAGGAAGTGGTTAAACACAGTGTGACCGTAGATCTTGAGGTCATCGTACGTGGAATCCTCATTCCCTTCCAAACTTTTGCTGGTTTGACAACAAATTATGTATGATTATGATTATGATGATATGTGATATGCCCATAATGTGACTGTTGAATGTATACCTACCTACACAGTCTAATGGAGGAAATCTCAGTAGGGATGATTTTTTTTTTCATGTGGCTGTTAAGCTATGTTGGCTCAGTAGGCATCTGTGTAAAATAAATGTAACTAGCAATGAGAAAGTATTTATACATAACAAGTTGGATGTGTAAATTTATCTGTATACCATTTTATTACTAGTAATTCATCTGCTGATTTCAGAATTGATAAAGTCCTCTTGGCATTTCAGTTGTAGCTAATTTATTCATAGATCAGAACACTGTACCGAGCTGTTACTTTGTTTTATACATCCTTGTAGTAGTATTCATTGGAAGAATAAGTTTCAAAAATATTTTAGTGTAGGGGGAAGAGAACTGAATCAGGAGTGAATCAGGAGTTGAATCAGAATTCCACTCCTATTGATTGGAGACCTTTGGAAAGCCACTTGTGCTCTCAACGTCAGGTGCCTCAACTACTAAGGGATACACTATAAACATATATAGGCACTTATCAGGGCATCTGTAAGTATCCGGATAATGAAAGCAAAGGGCAAGTCATAAATGTAAGATATAAAAACACTTCATGCTTATTTAACACCTTCCTCTATTTTAGGAATGTTCACATGTGTGTTCTCATTTGATCCCAGAGCAACTTTGTAAGTTAGGCAGGGAAAAAAACTTTTACTCCAAATTTGCCTACAAAAAAAAAAAAAAAACAGAGGAAAGGAAAAGTTATGTGTTGTAAGCAAATCAACAGTTGCAAAGCTATGGCACCTATGAAATATTAATTTGTGTATTAATTTATGTGTCTGTATATTACATAGCACAGCTCCACATCTAGGAGAGGAGTTTCCCATATACAGACTAATGTTACTGAATGCTGTGAAATCATTATTGGATTAGAACATTGCTGACAAATAAAAATTTAGAAATCATTTCAAAATCTTCCTTTAAAATGAATGAACTGGGTCATAAAGAAGTGAAGCAACTTTTTTTAAAGGTGTTTTTTATTTAAATCTATTAAATTTATTTTGAAAGAGAGAGTGGGGGTTGCGGGGGGACAGGGCAGAGAGAGAGACACACAGAATCCCAAGCAGCCTCCACATTTTCAGTGCAGGTCATGACCTGAGCCAAAGTGGGACACCCAACAGATTGAACCACCCAGGTGCCCATATTTTGTTTTTTTGTTTGTTTGTTTGTTTGTTTTTCTTACATAAGGATGAAACGTGAGAACTGGCATTGTGTTTCAAATATTATTCCAAGTACTTTCTGCACAGAAATTCACTGCTGATATACACAATTAACTGTAGAATAGCCCTACCTCTCCCTGCTTTTCAAAAAGGATATTAGATATAGGCAAGATTGAATAACACAGCCAACATAGCACACGCAAAATGATGGAGTCGATTTCAACTTCAACGCGTGCTTTTAAGCTCAGACCTGTCTTATCCTCATCGCTGCCTTCGTTTTGTCAAAATGAAAATGCAATTATTAGGGGAAAAAAATCCGGCATTAGACCTTTGGTTTCCTGAGTAAGTCCAGTGTTTTTTTTTTTTTTTATGATTCGATTCTCTTACGATCATTTGCTGAAGACATATTGCCATGCAGAAGGCATTTCTAGGTTTTGAGAGATGCAAACTTGGAGAAATACAAACATATGTAGATATATACATATATATGTACTTTGATACGTATGATTGTGTTGGCTGAGGCGAGAGAAGCCTATAGTTAGTGCTATGGAGGAGACAAGATCACTATGTAGTTGAGTGAAACAGAGAGGGCTTCAAGAACATATGTTACTTGCGTTGTCTGTAAGTTACATTCCCAGCAAACAGAAAGGCAGAGTCAGAAATAGACGTGTGAGAGTAGCATATGTTCAGAGACCAGCTATGGCCATAAGTCAGAGTCAATGTCATGAGATGAGTCTGGGAGCTTAGAAAAGCAGCAGATTGGGAAGAGGATGGAGGGTTACAGTGGGGTGTGTAGGTTTTCTCTTGAAGTGATGAGGAGTTATCTTAGATGTGAGAAGGGTGCGTAAGCTGGTTAATTACATGATTCGATTTTTAGAAATTTTATAAATATATTTAAAATTACATGGAAGGTAGATCAATTGTGGGAAGGCTAATATTTTTCAGCGCCAAGACTCATTAACAGAGTACTTAGAGAAAATTCTATTTCTTTGAGTTTCTTATTAATTTTTTAAAAGTGAGAACTCATTTATTTTTTACGGTTTTAATGAAACAATCTCGTTTCTACCCTCATAAATTATGTCCTTAGGTACGGTTTGGAAGAAATCAATATCCAAAGCTTATGGTGGCATCGTACTTTAGTGAAAGGAGGCGAATTACTTAGTAATTTATATAAATGAAACACAGTAGAATTTGAAATAGCTTCTTAAAACATTTTCCATTAATGTTTACATTTATTTATGAATTAACAAATGTGTCAAGAAGAAAAATCATTTTATAGAAAGTCTTGCTAATTTTTCATTTGTATTCTAGGAAAAACATATTTTGCATATATCTGTGGTCTATTTTAATATTTTACCACTTTCATTTACATTTCAGTTTATTTATCTCTGCTATTTCTCAAATCAATCAGGGCTACTAAAAGTCCCATAATTTTGTTCTAGAACTGTGAAATGAATGGATTTCTTGAAAAAAAAATCACATAAATCTAATTAATATAAGTGATGTGTATTATCAATATTTAAAAATCATTGAAATAGTACTGAATATTCTAAGCATACTGTGAGTATGGATATTTAGCTTTTGAGTATATTCATTTTAAGGCAAGATCGGCACTAATACATATGATTTATCCTTCAGGTTGATGGGTAAATTTTCAAATGATAACATAGTAAGCCATTTATGATACATTATCTCAGAATACATCATTATTACCTATCAATATACATAGGAACTTAATTTCCCACTATCATCAAATAAAAATGCATTTGAAAGATTATTTAAACACATGATTTAAAAATGAATTTTTTTTCTACATCTTTCACTCAACTAAATTTTGGTGTCCATTCAGAGACCATTCTTTTTTCAATGGTATTTTCCTTCTCCTAAAGTTAATGATGTGATGGGAACACATTTTACTTATAAGTTCTTCTTTGTACAGATATCTCTCATCACTCTTGCTACACATTAGGATCTTGCTTATGAGTACTTCATCCATACATCTACTCATTAAAATTTATGCTGAGTGCTATGCTACAGTTTAGGAATATAACTAATGAATCCACAGTCTTGTTTGTAGAACGGGAACCAACAAATGACCAGGTTATGAAATCCTGATGAAGGCTGATAAGGAGCAAACCGAGAACTCAAAATTGGCATTTAGTCTGATCTTTCCACCAGTAGCAAATCCCTTCCCCAGCTTACTACCTTCTCAGACCTCAAACAATTGAACAGTAATGCTTAGCACACATATCTTGAGCTACAGCATTCAGTCTATAAATACTCCAGAGGAAAAAAAAAAAAAACAATTCATGGAGCGCCTGGGTGGCTCAGGTTCAGGGACTGGTTAAGCGACTGTGACCACCTCTTGATTTTAGCTCTGGTCATGATCTCAGGGTTCCCGGGATCGAAACTTCAGGCTCTGTGCTGACAACACGGAGCTACTTGGAATTCTCTCTCTCCTCTCTCTCTTTCTCCCCCACTAGCGCTTGCAAGCTGTGCATGTGCATGCTCTCTCGCTCTCAAAGTAAATAAATACACTTAAAAAAATACATGTCTAGGGTATATCCATTTGCAAAAGCGTTTTTCTATTCCACAGAAAAATTAATCGTGATATGTAAAGGGCTCACCATATGAAGGGAATACTTCATCTTCTTGTACTTTTAGAAGCCACCTGCTTGAGGACTGTTTTTATGACTACGTCTAGGACATCTCTGTGTCATGATAACCATAATTTTCTCCTTTCCTTCTCTTCTTCAGCTTACCACTAACCTTCTCTTCTTGTCCACCCAAATCCCTTCACTTGTTCCTGGTTGTATCTTAGAGGACCAATGATAATCACATTGCTTTTCAGACATTATATTTAATTTATATCTCCCCCTCTTTTCTCTCTCTCTCTCTCTCTCTCTCTCTCTCTCTCTCTCTCTAAGGTACTATGTAGTAACTGTGCGGCTGTACTCTCACCAGTCACATCTCAACTGCTTCTCAGATGGTACTTTTCTGATTAGACACATATACCTGTTAACATTTCCATATTACCCTCACTCCTTAAACTCTGGTCCAGTTAGTTAACATAGTTTTCCATTTTCATAGTGTTTATATATATCTGGTAACATCTATACCCTTAAACTTGAGGTAGGGTCCTGTTCCCAAGGAAAGCAAAAACAAAACAAAACAAAACAAACAAAAAACCTCAAGGTAACGTGGCTATACAAAAATGTGGCATCCCTCGGGAACTTGTAACATGAGACCACTTAATCAGACAGCATGTTTGCGTGTTACCATCTATGGGAGACAAAGAAGTAGAAAATGTATAAGAAACTACGACACGTGGCTTTTGGGACTCAGTTCTTCAGGTACGATCCCAACTGAGCTGTGACGGCACACAAAAAAATTTGCTTCCTAGAAAGAAAAACCTCAGTGTCAGGACTCTCTGGGAAAGAATCCTGCTACAAACTGAGTAACATATAAATGGAAAGTAAAAATCACATTTAATCATTGAATAAAGTAATGACACTTGTTGCAATTTGTTACACTGAGTTCAGTCTTTTATTCTGGTAAAAGATAAATGCACAATAATTTTAAGAATGGAATAAGCTGTTTCTTACACATTTTAACATGATTTTTCTTTAAAAGGTGTATTGTGAAAACATATGGTATCTGTCTTTCTCTGTATGACTTATTTCACTTAGCATAATACTCTCCAGTTCCATCCACTTTGCCACAAAAGGACAGATTTCATTCTTTCTCATTGCCAAGTAGTATTCCATTGTATATATAAACCACATCTTCTTTATCCATTCATCAGTTGATGAACATTTAGGTTCTTTCCATAATTTGGCGTTTGTTGAAAGTGCTGCTGTAAACATTGGGGTACAAGTGCCCCTATGCATCAGCATTCCTGTATCCTTTGGGTAAATTCTTAGCAGAGCTATTGCTGGGTCATGGGGTAAATCTATTTTTCATTTTTTGAGGAACCTCCACACTGTTTTCCAGAGTGGCTGCGCCCACCCAGTTTGTATTCCCACCAACAGTGCAAGAGGGTTCCCGTTTCTCCACATCCTCTCCAGCATCTACAGTCTCCTGATTTGTTCATTTAGCCACTCTGACTGGCATGTGGTGATATCTCAGTGTGGTTTTGATTTGCATTTCCCTGATGAGGAGTGACATTGAGCATCTTTTCATGTGCCTGTTGGCCATCTGGGTGTCTTCTTTAGAGAAGTGTCTATTCATGTTTTCTGCCCATTTCTTCACTGGATTATTTGTTTTTTGGATGCACCTGTTGGGATGAGCACTGGGGGTTGTATGGAAACCAATTTGACAATACATTTCATATTTTAAAAAAAGAAAGTAACTTTAAACCAATTTAAAAAATGTGTATTGTAAGTAAATATTCTAATATTTTTTTAATTACTTAATATATTCTATATATGGAAGTCTTTGACTGATGGCATATTGTTGGTAATTATATTGTTCCCAGTAGCTCATGTTAGAAATAATGCTATGGGGGTGCCTGGGTGGCTCAGTGGGTTAAGCTTCTGACTTCAGCTCAGGTCACGATCTCATGGTTCGTGAGTTTGAACCCCACGTCGGACTCTGTGCTGATGGCTCAGAGCCTGGAGCCTGCTTCAGATTCTGTGTTTCCCTTTCGCTCTGCCCCTCCGCCGCTCACACTCTGTCTGTCTCTCTCACAAATAAATAAACATTAAGAAAATTTTAGAAATAATGCTATGATCAATACTCTTGGGTAAAATCTTTGCAACCATCCACAACAAATTCTTTGAAATACCTCATCAGAGATAAAGTCAAATTCACCAAATACTTCAGAAAGTTTAAATTAAAGGATGGAAAAGAATACACAAGAAAATAAACTTTACAATATAGTATAGGCAATTTTGATAAAGCACTAATACTTTGTTATGTACTTCAATCCTTCTAAACACAATCTTACTTGGTGACCCTACTTCCCCATTTTATAAATGATGAATTCTTAGTTTTAAGAAGCTATTTCACTCTAGGGGTGCCTGGGTGGCGCAGTCAGTTGGGCGTCCGACTTCAGCCAGGTCACGATCTCACGGTCCGGGAGTTCGAGCCCCACGTCAGGCTCTGGGCTGATGGCTCAGAGCCTGGAGCCTGTTTCCGATTCTGTGTCTCCCTCTCTCTCTGCCCCTTCCCCGTTCATGCTCTGTCTCTCTCTGTCCCAAAAATAAATAAACTTTGAAAAACAAATTAAAAAAAAATGAAGCTATTTAACTCTAAAAGAACCAGAAACAATACGTAAATATGGGAGAGCATAAAATATCAGCACTGAATGAGGAAAAGTGGGTAATTTTGTTTTGGTAAACAAATAATCTTTATTGCTTATATACAAAATCACAAATTTAGATAAATGTTTTGGTAAATCGTTGTAGGTCATGAAAGTCTATTTGCTAATAACACAAGTATAAATTAGATTAAAAAACAACAGTAGAAATCAAAAAGAAAATCTCAGAATTGCCAATACAGCAGGACACATTAAGACACACACAGAGAAAAGAATCAGAAGTCAGATAAAGATTAATAAAATGGATCAAACTCAATCAAAGAAATGTGTGCAGCATAGATCATTCCTCTTGTTACTCATAGAAGATTAAAAAGAATTACAAGAACATTCATGTTAAAGTTTGAAGATTAAGAAAATGACTTTGTCCTCCTCATTCCCAAGTTCCATTAACTTTGAAGGAAAGGCATTTTTAAAAAGAATATTGTTAAATGTCAAAGAGTCTGAAATGGGTCCAACGAAGAAAAAAAAATATTTCAACAAATTCCTCAAAGAAAGAAGCAGAATGAATATGAGGTGAGTCCTCTAAAGTGTGTAGAACAGGAATTGTTAAGAAGCATCTACTTTCTTTTCTTTTCTTTTTTACATGTATTTATTTTTGAGAGACAGAGAGAGACAGCGTGAGCATGGGAGGGGCAGAGAGAGAGGGAGACACAGAATCCGAAGGAGGGTCCAGGCTCTGAGTTGTCAGTACAGAGCCCGATGGGGGGCTTGAACCCACGAACCATGAGATCATGACCTAAGCCGAAGTCGGGCACCCAACCAACTGAGCCACCCAAGCGCCCCAAGAAGCGCCTACTTTCAAAGTTGGTTGTGATGACTGAATGCAGATGTACCCAGAGAGAGAGCAGTTAATTAAACATCTGTCTATGGAAACACAGTAGCAATGTTTTGATAATGCATCCATGTTTCATATAGACTAAGGTCAGATAGTGTTTCACTTATCCCCAGTCTAAAAGACAAAAGACTCAATGCCTTCTTCTCGAAAGTTATTGAAAGAAATGCCAATGGAGAGTTAAGGTAGTGATGACCTTACACGGAAGGAAAATCCAACCACTCTGACATTTAAAAATCCATCTGAAAGTCCAGATCTGTGATTGTTCTACCTCTATTTAGTAAAACTCCATTGATGCCTTCCAGACACCAAATTCTTCTCATAATCGGAATAGCTATTAGCCAATGTTTTATGCGGAGGGGGAAGGTACACTTAGATGTTAACCTACAGAAAAAACAAAAAGAGAATTACTTGTCATACACTATTCAATTTACATTCTAAAATATGAATGGATAATTGATGTGAATAAGATACGTCAAGATAGCTAAAGTTTAATAGAAATTACTGAAAAACAGCTAGAGCAAACGATCCTACAATTTCTATAGAACCACAAAAGACCCCTAATAGCCAAAGCAATCATGAGGAAGAAAGGCAAAGCTGGTGACATCACAATTCCAGATATCAAGCAATATTACAAAGCTGTGGTCATCAAGACAGTATGCTATTGGCACAAACACAGACACATACATCAATGCCACACAATAGAAAACCCAGAAAGGGACCTGCAATTATTTGGTCAATATTCTTCAACAAAGCAGGAAATAATATCCAATCGAAAAAAGGACAGTGTCTTCAACAAATGGTATTGGGAAAACTGGACAGCAACACGCAAAAAAATGAAGCTGGACCACTTTCTTACACTGCTCACAAAATAAATTCAAAATGGAAGAAGGATCTAACTGCGAGACAGGAAACCATCAAAGTCCTAGAGGAGAACACAGGTAGCAACCTCTTTGACCTTGTATAGAGAAACTTATATTTTTAACATTTATTCACTTTTGAGACACAGAGCATGAGTAGAGGAGGGACAGAGAGAGAGGGAGACACAGAATCCAAAGCAGGCTCCCAGGCTCTGAGCTGTCAGCACAGAGCCTGATGTGGGGCTTGAACCCACAGACCATGAGATCACGACCTGAGCTGAAGCCGGATACTTAATCAACTGAGCCATCCAGGTGCCCCTAGAGAAACTTCTTACTAGATACATCTCCAGAGGCAAGGGAAACAAAAGCAAACGTGAACTATTGGGACTTCATCGAAATGAAAAGCATCTGCAGTAAAGGAAACAATCAACAAAACTAAAAGGCAATCTATGAATTGGGAGAAGATATTTGCAAATGGCATATCTGATAAAGGGATAGCATCCAAAATCTATAAAGAATTTATCAAAGTGAGCACCCGAAAACCAAATAATCCGCTTACAAAATGGGCAGAAGACATGAATAGACATTTTTCTAAAGACATTTTCCTGATTTGAAGGGGCACATGCACCCCAATGTTTATAGCAGCATTACCAACAATAGCCAAACCTTGGAAAGAGCACAAATGTCCATCAAATGATGAATGAATAAAGGATTTGTGGTATGTATTTATCTATACAAACTCACACGCAAACTCACACACACATACACACACACACACACACACACACAATAGAATATTACTCATCCATCAAAAGGAATGAAATCTTGCCATTTGCAATGACATGGATGGAGCTAGAGTATAGTATGCTAAGCCAAATATGTCAGTCATAGAAAGACAAATACCATAGGATTTCACTCATATGTGGAATTTAAGAAACAAAACAGATGAACATAGGGGAAGGGGGGTAAGAGAGAGAGGCAAACCATAAGAGACTCTTAACTATAGAGAACAAACTGAGGGCTGCTGGAGGGGAGGTGGGTGGAGAGTTAGGTTAGATGGGTGAGGGCACTTGGGATGAGCACCGGGTAATGCATGTAAGTGATGAATCACTAAATTCTACTCCTGAAACCAATATTACACTACATGTTAACTAACTAGAATTTAAATAAAAACTTGAAACAAAAAGTAAAGATAAAATAAAAAAAAGAAATTACTGAAAAACAATGTAAATCAGACAAAAGGAATTGAAATGTGATGTGGTATCCTGGGTGGGATCCTATAACAGAAAAAGTATCTAGTAAAAATTAAGGAAACTGAATATGTATAGACTTGATTTAATAATAATATGTAAATATTGGTTTGTTAATTGTTGCAAATGTACCATTACATTGAAAGATGTTCATAAGAGTGAAAACTTCGTGTGGGGTATGTGAGAACCCTTTGCACTATTTTTGCAATTCTTCTGTAAACATAAAACTGTCCTAAAATTTTTAAAAAATGAAAAAAAAAATACAAGCAAACAAGTGCAAAAACTCATCTCAGAATATGCTGAGGTTACTCAGATGGTAGATGAAATATATTTTTTAATATTTTTTTATTTTGGGGAGAGCACAAGCTGTGGAAGGGGCACAGAGAGAGGGACAGCGGATCCGAAGCGGGCTCTGCCCATACAGTCTGACAGCAGTAAGCCTGACCTGGGGCTCGAACTCACAAACTGAGAGATCATGACCTGAGCCGAAGTCGGACGCTCAACCGAATGAGCCACCCAGGTTCCCCTAGATAAAATCTTTAACAAGAACAGAAACCTCTAAATTGTTTCCCTTGTGTTTCTAGACCATACTGCCTCTATTGGTAAGGTTGGAATAATATGTACAATCAAAATGGAAAATCAGAAAAAAATAAAGACTTCTTAAGCCTTAAAGAATAACCACAAAGTTTGAAGGATATATTAAGTGCGTTTTCATAAAACCTAGAGGAAAGATATGAAAATGTTGAGAGAACAAGATAAAGAGGATAAATATGAGACATCAAACATTTGATGTGTTAGTATCAGATCTAGGCAAAGGACCAAATAAATGAAGGGAGGGATGTTATCAAAAAGTAATAGTAAAGTATTTCCTGGAGCTGAAGAGACATTTCAATATACAATCTCAACTGGCCCATTGAGTGCCATTGAATTAATTAATTAATTAATTTTTTGGTAAGGAAGGAAGGAAAAGTCACCAAACTTTGCAAGTTACCATGAAAATTAAGAATATCAATGAGAAATAGGCCCTCCTAAAAGATTTTAGAATCGATAAAACTAATCACACAAAGGAAATCAGTCATAAGTCACCAATCCTGTAAGAATAAACACACGCTAAATTAGACTCTCCACCAAGAATATGGAAAGTTCGCCATTGTTAGACATAGTGGTTATATACTTGCTATTGAAAACGAGACTCAATAACCATAAACTAATATGTAACAGATCTTAAAGTGTCAAATGACAAATAAAAACTGGAAATCTCTCAGGATTGCAACACAACATTTTGTATCTATTTTAAATCATTTTTGATTGAAAAGGGTAGAAAGGGCTCTCTTGTTCCACCTTCCTCTCTGATCTTCCTATGTCCCTTTGAACATTTAATCAGCTGAGTTCATGTCTCCCCTTCCATACATGCAGCCAATGTAAGAACTAGGTAAGACTGACTTTCACTACTTTTGCTGTACCCAAAGATAGACTCATCATGAGAAATGGAACAGAAAGGTTATATAATGCCTTTGTATCTACCTTGCGAGTCTCATGGCCCATGTAATCATAGTCTACAACTATTCAATGGGTAATTAAAGATTTAGACTTTTCTCCATGAAATCTGGGACAATTTTCTCTAGCATTAGTTCATCTGCATTGTGACTACTATTATAAGGTCCTAAGTTTTATCACTGATATGCCTTTCATATACAGAGACCCTGGGCAAAACCACTCCCCCTTCGGAGATATCATGTGCATTTCATGAGTATTATTATCCAATTATCAGGAACCACATTTTGTATTAAAATAATTAATCATGTTATTTATTTTCTCAGCCTCTGTGTGGAGTATACCAACGTTGAATTTTCCATCCTTCAAAGACTCACAATTAATTTAAAAATTAATTAAAAATAATTAAAAATCATTTTTTTTGAAATATAACACATTTTGTCCTTTAGTAAGGTTTTGTATTTCTTTGGATTTGATAAGCTCTAGTATATATATCTAATAAGTCTCAAAATCTTCTATTTTACCAGTGGTAAATTAAATGCTATGAACACTACCTGGTAGACCCATCTGGTTCTCTAAAAACATGGTTAAAATATATTAAATTCTAGAGATGGAATCAGTCGTCCTGGCTTGTATTTCCAGAAGCCTAACACCGACTATTTATAACTCGGGGAAACTAATAACCTGGTAAATTAACCTAGACATATTTTGTGGCTTAAGATTGACAATGAATCAATTAATCAACAAAATATTTAAATACATTTTTAAATGAAAGATGTATTAAATAAATTTATGTTGATAACTACATGACTCACTCATCACAGCATAAACATACTACAGTTTATGGGAGTTTTTATGTATGCAAGTGACCTAAGAATAGTGATTAGAAGTTAATGTGGGAATTCAGACATTAGATTCCCCAGTTGTTTTAGGCAAGAAAACACAAGCTGATAGAGAATTTGGGGGAGGCCGCTGGGGCATTTTCCCCATTTCAGTGAGCGTTCCTTGATTTCATGACTCTTCTATCTAGCAGGCAAATAGATATAGAACTATCTTTAGCTCCCCAAAGAGAACCTCCTTTTCATTTGCAAACAAAATACAGGCACCAATGAATGAAGAAACAAGTTTCAGAAGAAAACAGACTTATTAACATTGCTTACTTGCTTCTCTGTGAAAGAAATGACACCCACCTCTGAAAGTCACCTCCAAATCAACACAAGCATATAATTACTGCTCTGGGTTAAGGATTTTTTTTTTCTTTTGGAATCAAGGTATGAAATGATTGTAGATGTAAAGAAACAGTATGACGGAAATGAGGTGATTACTCATTCAAGCCAAATGGAAAACTGTCTTAATTGTCTGTTCCATTGACTTCAGTCTGCAGTTACAGACTCCCGATATGTTTAGTGCCTTTCCAAGGAGCGAAACAGACCTTCTGCAGCAGTGAATGTCCATGGGAATTCAAAACAAGATTCCTGTTGATTCTGTGTCTTTTCCTGTCTTCTCAGTGCAAGTGTTTTTTTCACCACACAGTGAAATTTCTTGGTTTACTATCCTCTTTGTTTCTTAGAGATCGTGACAGAAAACAAAAGCTTGGGAGCGATCACATCGAAGTTAAAACATTATTCCCTTTTGTGATTTTATATCTAAGCAAAACCTACTTACACGTTGGCGTTTATTCAACCATTCAAAAAGATGTTTTGCTGTTCAGTCTCTTCCAGCTTCACGGCACAGAGTTCTTTTACCAGCTCAGGAAATATTTAATGGGGTATTTTAATATTCAACTTTTCTCTTTGATGTTTAAATTGACTGAAGTAAAAAATTAGACACATACCCGGCAGTGAATACACCAAATGAAAGCAATTTAAATAACAGAGTTTCCTAAAGAATTGTTGAAAAATTCTGCATTGTTTTGACTAGCCATAGAAAAATTCTATTTTAAAAACCACCGAAAACATTCCACCAAAAATTTACAAAATCTGCATTGAAATTACTTACGATATATAACATTATCTTATCCTGATATTCTGGTAATCTAGAACAACAAACCATATATTCCATAATATTTGTTTCAGAATAATTTATGGAAATTATGTCTTTATTTCCAAAAACTGTCATCAGAGTTTGCCATCAGACGGAATGGGGCAACATAATAATATTTTCAGAAGCAGATACTTACTCTGGAATGATTGATTCAGCAAAACACATATTTCTTGGCAACAGTAGAGATAAAGTTAAACAAGAGAAACACCAAAGCTCTCATGATTTTGGACAAAGCCAGAAAACACCAGTGGAATTTCACTTGCCCGAGTTTCAAGAGAAAGTGAGCTTATCAGAATGCAACAGGCTCATACAAAAATAGAAGAGTAAAACAAGATATTTTTGCCAAACATTCTAATCTAAGACAAAGCAAATGTATACTGAAAAATGATTAGGACATTGGAAATTGTGGCACAAATATGGACTATAACATGATCAGAAGACCAAAGGAGTAAAGTAACGTGTAGATTTTGGAGACCACTCACCCTCCCACAACCTAAAATGTAGCATGGAGGAGGGCTCACATTTATAAGTGTTTGTAGAAGTTACCTGGCTAAGACGAGGTTGTAGCCCTAACAATGAGTTAGATTAATGACAACCGTTGTGTGGATAGGAAGAGGTGGGCAAGTCTGAGACCATTATTTTCTTGTAAAAATAGCCTTTGGTTTGCCGTTATTTATCAAGTGGACACTCACCGCCTCCCCCAACCCCCTTCCCCCTGGAAGTATCTCCATTGTCTTGTGTTTATCTTATCTAGCAATCAATATCGGTTTATAATCCACAAGGCAGAAACGATATTTCATCTATATCTGGAGCCCTTAGCATGTGTTGGTTTTTCGGTTATGTAGCAGATGTAGATACTGTATTTGCAAAATGAGCAAACCGGTCTAGGTAGGATATAAAACTGATTTCTTATCTCATGCCCTAAATTATATTTAATCAGGTTATTATTATCTTCTCTTTGTTGTTGTCTTTATTATTTTTTATTCAATCGATTTGGCATAAATATTAAATGTTTGATTATTCATTACTCCAATAAAAATGCAAAGACATAGAAACATATGAGTGAAATAATTACTTTACTTAGCGATCTTTTTGCCAAAATTTCTTTCCTATCTCCTTGCTTTCTTTGCGCCAGCCTGCCCCTCCCTCACCCCCCCCCCCCCCACATCCGTGGCTCCCTCCTTCCTTTCTTTGCTTCTCAACAAATATTTATTGTACTCCGTATTGATTGTAGAAGCAATGCGAACAAGACAGAAAAAAAAAAAAAGTCTTGTGCTCATTTAGTTTACGTTAGTTTGGAGGAAATGTAAAGTTTAAAAGAAAGAAAACTTCCACAAGATAAATTTGAGCGCTATGGTTTTCCCCTAGGGCTGTAAAGAACTAAGCTGCCTGATTTGCTTGTTTACATAAATCTAATAGTCACTGAGTGTAACAGAAGACAATGCTCATATGTTTTCTAATTTCCCCTTTAAAATGCTTTAGCCAGAGAATCTTTCTAGTTCCCCGGCAGGCACATATTATGTGTCACTCCTCCCCATTATACCAAACATGTCCCACCTCCTTCAATCTCCAGTCCTCCAGCACCCTTGGAAGGAAGCCCAAGTCCCTTTACTGAAGGAAGAATGGACATCAATCCATAATACCCAGCAGGAACTGTGCTGGCATAAATACATACATACATACATAAAATATTTTAAACATGTATTTCATGTGCTAAAAAAAACAAAAAAGCAGCTTGCATTAAAAAATAATTTCATTTCATTCTTTCTCATTGCCACGTAGTATTCCATTGTATATATCAACCACAATTTCTTTATTCATGCGTCAGTTGACGGACATTTTGGCTCTTTCCATCATTTGGCTATTGTTGAAAGTGTTGCTGTAAACATTGGGGTACAAGTGCCCCTATGCATCAGCCCTCCTGTATCCCTTGGGTAAATTCCTGGCAGTGCTATTGCTGGGTCATAGGGTAGATCTAGTTTTAATTTTTTGAGGAACCTCCACACTGTTTTCCAGAGCGGCTGCACCAGTTTGCATTCCCACCAACAGTGCAGGAGGGTTCCCGTTTCTCCTCATCCTCTCCAGCATCTATAGTCTCCTGATTTGTTCCTTTTAGCCACTCTGGTGTGAGGTGGTATCTGAGTGTGGTTTTGATGGAACCGGAGAGCGTTATGCTAAGTGAAACAAGTCGTTCAGAGAAAGACAGATACCATATGTTTTCACTCTTATGTGGATCCTGAGAAACTTAACAGAAGACCATGGGGGGAGGGGAAGGAAAAAAAAAAGAGGTTAGAGAGGGAGGGAGCCAAACCATAAGAGACTCTTAAAAACTGAGAACAACCTGAGGGTTGATGGGGGGTGGGAGGGACAGGAGGGTGGGTGATGGGTATTGAGGAGGGCACCTGTTGGAATGAGCACTGGGTGTTGTATGGAAACCAATTTGCCAATAAATTTCATATTTAAAAAAATATATTTTTACTCTTTAACATCCTATTTACCTTGAAGCCACAGTTCTGCTTTTCCTGGTTTGTACTGAGTGGATTTAGCTAACAACTGAATTAAATTCTGGAACATTCCCAGCATGAGATCACTGATAAGTCTCGATTTCCCCTAAGAACCATTCCTCTATTGCATCTTTGTCTGAATCCTAGACCAAGTAGATCCCTTCATAAGCAAAATAAGTTGCTGGTATCTCAGAGCCCCTGCAGAGAGAATATCCTGAATTGGCATCTTCTGGGAATCTAGGTGGGAGAAATAATATAATCTATGTGATAGAGTATGTATTTACCCTTCCAAGTCCTCTGAGTTCTGTGAATCCATCTGGGTGTCAGAAAGTATACGACTTCCACTATATTCACTCAACCCTTAACAGAATATCCTTTTTGTTTTGGGCGTACTCATTTTAACGTTACCGTATTTTTTATTCCGTATGCATGCATGCATAAAGGTACATGATGTGAATGTACAATTCGACGAATTTTGAGGTTACCAACACCAAGATCAGTAGGAATATTACCAAAGTTGCTTCCAAATAATTCTTCCTTTTTACAGGGCATTTTTCCTGGGTCCCAGATTCTTGGTTATTTCTATCAGCACTATAAAGAACCCAATTCAGAGTCTTCTAATTTTTGTGATTTCTATTCGGAAGTTAGCCGTCAATCTTAATGCGTGTCCATGTGGAAAAATTATGTCCTTTTTATCATTTTTCAAATAATGATAATTTTTAACGTTTTTCTGCAACTTTGCATACTTTCTATTAATTCCTTTTCATCCCTTTCTTCCATGTCTAATCTTTTGTCATATGACCTAAATCGTTCTTTATTCCGGGTGTTCTTTTATGCAGCTTCAGAGCCTCCTTATGTTTCCCTTCGTGGATTCCAAATAACTTGTGAAAATCGTTGCATTTTTATCTACTTTGTCCATTTTTTTTCCTCTGAAAACCAATCACAGTAGGCACTTCAAAACCCTACTCAGCTAACTTCAAGTTCTGGCTCACCCGTAGGTCTGTTTCGTCTTCTCTCTCCTGGTTTTTAGTCATATTATTTGGTATAACTAGCAAGTTTGACTGAATGCCTAATAGCAACACTGCATGTAAAAACAGGCGATATTATCATTCTCTAGGCCAATGGTTAGTAAACCATATAGTGCATGGGTCAAATTTGGCAAATTTCCTGATTTTGTAATTAAAGTTTTATTAGAACACATTCACGCTTATATATTTACATCTTGTCTCTGACTGTCTTCATAGTACAACAGTATAGCTGAGAAGACGCTGGAAGAGAAAATATGCCCATGAAGCCAAAAATATTTACTATCTGGAATCTTTACAGAAGAAAGTAAGTTCCCTGCGCTTATGGATCAAGTAGTTTCTGGTCATCTTAATAGAATCAAGGACCTATTATATCACAGGTGTGTTGTTGTCCTGGGAAAGTCCATTCTATCTATGATGTCCCTTGCCCTTCAGGTCGCAACGTCACTTTGGGCTCTCTGGGGACTTTCTTCCTAAAGAAGAGCTATTTCCTAAAGAAATTCCTAAAATTCCTAAAAAAAAAAAAAAAAAAAAAAAAAAAGATTTCCTAAAGAAATCTTATCTTCATCTCGGAAAACTAACAAAATGTTCTGATTTGCCTTCTGTTTTCAATTTAGGTGTTTAGCCTCAGCCCCACAGAATTCTAGAATTTAGCAAATGTACTTAGGGAGAAACTGACTCTGTGTTTATGGCTCCCATACCTCTGCAAAAACATTTGCCAGTTCAGTTTTCCTCTCTGCAGGTGTCATCCAAGGGCACATAGCCAGGATTGTCCACTTTCTGGAATCACCAGAATTGAAAAATTATTCCAAAGTACAACCATTGGCAAGAGGTTAGCTCACTTCTAAGAGGCTCTTCCTTCTCAACAGCCTTGGTTTCTCCAGTTCTCTTGGCCTCAGAAACTCCCACGGTGTCCTTAAAGTTTTCTTTTTTCATCTTTAGAAAAAAAGTTTATTTATTTATTTTGAAAGAGAGCATGTGTGTGCGAGTGGGGGAGTGGCAGAGAAAGAGAGACAGAGAGAGAGAGAGGGACAGAGAGAGAATCCCAAGCAGGCTCCATGTTATCAGTGCAGAGACCAATCTGGGGCTCAATCTTATGAACCATGAGATCATGACCTGAGCCACAATCAAGAGTCAGATGCTTAACTGACCGAGCCACCCCGGCACCCTGACATTTTTCAACTTTTCTTCTGTTTTCTAGTTGCTGAGGAAGGGGAACTAGTCTACCACCTACTCCATATCAGCCTGTAAATATCCTGCATTGAACTTTGATCAAATCTTACTGTATTTGACAGCCATTTGAAATTGGCTGTTTTATGTTGCTTTGCAATTTTTTCCCTTGCACCTGGTTTTCAGTTTCAAAATGTTCATCTTATTATGTATGTGTTGCTTTGTAAGCCACCTCAACTGTTTCTTGGGAATTAGACAGTAATAAATGCATTTGAAGATTAACAGGAAAACATTAGAAATGTCTGCCGTTTACATTTAAATATATTTAATTTAAATTTCTTTAAATAGAAAACAAAATGCTTTTCAACAACAGTACATTTATACCGGCTCTTTCCCAGCCCCTTCCAAAAGCAGTCTTATAATAATATGGAGGCAATTGATCTCTTATCAGCACAGGCCTTCAGGAATTTCCTTCGACCCAGAGAACAGACCTCACCTTAGCATTCAGTGTTCCTGCTTAATGTTCAAATTCATTAACACTTCTCTTTTCCCCATCATAACATGGCTGTCACCTGCTAACGTGGGTCATACAATTTCCAGTGGCGACTGATTCACAATCAGCATATTCTACAAGTTCCTATCTCTCCAGCCATGCTTTCTTCACGGTTGGTTGGTAACTTCACATAAGGTGAAGTATGAACATGTAATTGTCCACCTTTGGGACGGTTTTTGTTGGATACTCAGCAAAGGCTAGGCTGTTGCCCCTTCGGCTATCATCAGAATTGTCTCCTGTTTTCATATTGCTCTTCCTAATTATGTTTTATTCATTTTTTTTCTAATTCTTGAAGTTATTGGATATTACTTTATATAAATGTTTGATTAAGATATTACAGTACGAGGGGACTAAAACACATCAAAAACTACTAGGACCCAGTTATTGTGCTACTTATATACATTGTTTTCAATGTAATTCTCCATATCGATACTCATGTTTCATACATGGGGAAACTAAGCTGAAGGAAAATGTAATAAATCTCCCTCAGTTACTCCCCAAGTTACCATTATCATGCCTTGAAAGTTACTAATAATTATTTAATATACATAAATACCCAATGTTCATTTCCCAGTTGTCTTATAACGGGGGTTCAAATGCATTCTATGTTATCACAATTGATAAATCATGTTCTTAAGTCTGTTCCAGTTTCTTATTGCTACATAACAAAAGCTAGAATTTAGTGGCTGAAAACAACAAAAAATATGTCATTTTCTCTCCTATGTCTGTGCGTTGACTGAGCTCTGCAGGATAGTTTTCACTTGCAAGTTTCTAGAAGGGTTCAGGCATATGGTTAGGCTGGAGTACTAGATTACTGGAGGCAGCTTTTGCTGGCTCACAAGAGATAATATAAAGGTCTAATTAAAATTTCATAATCTCTACCTACAACTTCAATAAAAGTCATGTTTCTCCACACTCTCTTTGGGAGGGAGACCTTCACTGATGTGTTCATATATTTATTTCCATCAAAATATATGTATTTAAAGAATATAATTAGGAGACCTGGAGGGCTCAGTCGGTTAAGCGTCTGGCTCTTGGTTTTGGCTCAAGTCATGATCTCACGGTTCGTGAGTTGGAACCCACATTGGGCTCTGTGCTGACAGTCCAGAACCTGCTTGAAATTCTCTCTCTCTTTCCCTTTCTCTGTGCCCCTCAGCTGCTTGTGCTCTCCCTCTTTCTGCCTCTCAAAATAAATAAATAAACTTAAAAAAGAATATAATTAAGCCAACATAGGGGCGCCTGGGTGGCGCAGTCGGTTAAGCGTCCGACTTCAGCCAGGTCACGATCTCGCGGTCCGGGAGTTCGAGCCCCGCATCAGGCTCTGGGCTGATGGCTCGGAGCCTGAAGCCTGTTTCCGATTCTGTGTCTCCCTCTCTCTCTGCCCCTCCCCCGTTCATGCTCTGTCTCTCTCTGTCCCAAAAATAAATAAACGTTGAAAAAAAATTTAATTAAGCCAACATAAGGAGCAATTCCATAATCACATAATAATATTCTTCTACTCTATAGAGGCAGAGGAGAATCTACTATCTTTTATCTTCAGGGTGAATAAAATATGTCAGATACTCTTAAAGGAAGATTGAAGAAACTTCTACATAAATAATTTTCAAGCTAGTGATAAGAGTTTGGAAGAACTGGAAGAAGAGAGATAATATTATACATTCATTTTACTACAATTTTAATATGAGATGAATCTGTTAAAGTCTGAGATAAGACAATTCTAGAGGTTTTACCTTTATTTAGGTTTTTGGACAGTAATCATATTAGAGGATTTACAATTGTATTGCAAGATACTTTGCTTTTCTTTTAAACTCAGATCCATTATATAATGTAAAGTAGGTTTTTTCCTCAAAAAAAAAAAAAAAAAAAAAGGAAAAGAGGGAGCCACTAGAGGAATCTAAATAAATACACACAAAATAATAATTTTGCTTTTTTGATTGGCAGTCGACATCCAAAAAGCACAGATTGATTGCTTACATGCTACATGCTTACATGAGAGAATCATAACTAGCCCCCTGCAGAGAAGGTTTCTGGAAAACGCTGAGACTGTTGATTAGTGGTGTTTCTCGTTGGCTTGAGGTCAAGGAATGTCATGTCATGTGCCACTCTTGTCTGACAAAATCTGAGAACTACTTAATGGAGTCAATGTTTTAGACAGCATAGGGTAATGACTTAGACTATATTACTGGATTCAAATGGACCTAGATTGTAACAGCTCATCATTTAGTAGTTGAATGAACTTGGTCAGATTACCTCTGAACTTGGATTTCCTGCCTGTAAAATGGGGGAAACTAAAGCTGTCTCAAAGGGAGAATAAAGATAGTAAATGAGATAAAACATGTAAAACACTTAGCCCAGTAAATGCTAGGTAGTAACCTTGAGACAACTCTCAGATGGAATTTTCTCTAGAGTGACTTAGAAAGGAAATATTCAAGTTGTAAAGTATGTTTATCATTTTAAAGATTGAAACATTAATATGGCAGAATTATTCATTTAAAATAGAAAAAGGTAGTTTCGCCATGGGGGATGGAAAGACAGATCTCAAACATTAAGGAACAGGAAACCACTAAGTAACATAGTACCTTGAACATTTATTAATGACTGCTTACTGTGTTAAGCATTTCCACCTTCCATAATGGTGGTTTTAATATAGGATCTTGACCAACTGTAGCACAAAAATACTTTTATCTGAGTCTTTTTGTGTTTGGACTTCGTGGAGAGCTCACTATTTAAGCTGATTTATGTGTGATATGGCAAAGAGTATGTAAAACCCCCAAAGTAAAGCCATCTTGCCATCAGACTCCTATTAGATCATATCCGTTAGCAAAATGTATGCTTTCATATCAGAGGTTTAATGAGCTATTCCAAGGAAGAAGTCTCTCCACTTTAATCGAGAGAGAAGACTTCTGTCATTACTCCAATGACAGGAGAATAGTACTTGGGACTACATAGTTATAGCCAGTATACAGTGACCTTCACATCTCTCAGAATGATGCATATATGATAATTTTTTCCGTATTACTTTTATAAATAAGTGTGATAGTCAAGAGAGCGATAATAAATGAGATATTATTTCCAGGTCACTGCCTTGGCAATTAATACATTCCAAAATAGTTCTTCTTCAATTGATATTTATTCATCAGGCGGAGTGTGCTAAGACTCAGTTCAATTTGCATTCTAAGTAATATTTCTTTTTCATTTTCTCAAAGTATTAATTTCAACCTTATAATAAAATGTTATAACCTGATAAAACTGTATTGGAGTGAGCCCTTATGACTTGTTAAGCTTTAATCATAAAATTTTTTATTTTAAGTATGAAAACCATAGTCAAATGTTTTTCCACTATACATATCAATAAGCAAGCTGGTTTAAAACTAAAAAGATTTTCTACACATGATATATATTTGTAGTCCAAAATAAGTGAGTTATGTCATGGTGATATAATTTTTTTCACTACCTTGATTCCATTAAGATGGGTGATACTCAGTTCAATCACAACAAAAATATAGTTTATAAAATCTTACACAAGACTATTGTTTTTTATAATGGTCTAAGATAGAAAATTGTGTTTTCCTTCATGTTTTTTTCCTATTTTAAAATAAAATTTACTTATTGTTTCTCTTTTTTTCTGCACAAAGTGTAGGTGTTTTGTTTTTTTTTAATTTTTTTTAATGTTTATTTATTTTTGAGACAGAGGGAGATAGAGCATGAGTGGGGGGAGGGGCAGAGACAGAGGGAGACACAGAATCTGAAACAGGCTCCAGGTTCTGAGCTGTCAGCACATAGCCCGACATAGGACTCGAACCCATGAACTATGAGATCATGACCTGAGCCAAAGTCGGGCGCTTAACCCACTGAGCCACCCAGGTGCCCCTGCACAAAGTGTAGGTTTAAAACTTGGCCAGTATCTAGTTATACAAGTAAGTTTTGCCTTGTACTGTTTCTTTGAAAGCTCACCATATTTGTCTAGTAAGGGCGTGTTTTCCACACAGTTTTTCCTATCTTTTGTCATTATATTTAAAAAGGCTCTTGAAAAAATAAATCACATATATGCAATGGAATATTATTTGGCAATAAAACAGAATGAAATCTTGCCATTTGCAACAATGTGGATGAAGCGAGTGTATTATGCTAATAAGTGAAATAAGTCAGTGAGAGAGAGACAAATATATTATTTCACTCATATGTGGAGTTTAAGGAACAAACATGAACATAGAGGAAGGGAAGGAAAAATACGAAAACAACAGAGAAGGAGGCAAATGATGAGACTCTTAAAATACAGAGAACAAATTGAGGGTTGCTGGTGGGCTGTTGGGTGGGGGGGATGGGTTAAATGGGTGATCGGCATTAAGGAGGGCACTTGTTGGGATGAGCATTGGGTGCCATATGTAAGTGACGAATCATTGGGCTCTACTCCTGAAACCAACACTACACCATATGTTACCTAACTTGAATTTAAATAAATACATTTAAAAAATAAACCAAAATATACAGCTTATTATCAAAAAATCATATAAACTCAAGTGTTCTTTTGGTGTTAAAATTAAGGGTGAAAGGTGTTTGGGTAAGGTGTTCCAAGAAATGTTCATTTCCTTCCAGAATATATTGAAAAGCAGCAAAGTTGAAGTTATTTACTGCCCTTTCTGAAAACATGTCTTCTCTTCTCAGATCATGAAAAAGTTTTGCCAGAGAATTTCAAGGGTTCTTTAATCCTCTTTTTGCCATGGTGTTCTGAGTTCTGCTTTGCTTAACTCTATTAATCATATATTAATTAAAAATAATTTTAAAATAATTACAAATAATTTTCTCCTTTAAATGACGGTTTATGAGAAACATTCCTTCCATGATTTAATATATGTAATTAATATTTTCTAAATATGAATGTTCCCAATGTTCTGTTGTCACCGAGATACTCCTGTAAAAGCATTTTCACACCATTAAACTTCCTAAATTCAATATCACAGTTGAATAGTGATGTGTCATAGGGTTGATTCAAAACTAATTCAATTTAAAAGCAGCTTCTCATCATAACAAAACGTAGTTCCACTTTACTGATCCTACCAAGGTAATTAATTTTTTTCTTTCATGTAGATTTTAGCGTTGTGTTTGGGCAAACTGGAAATTCAGTTGCCTCAAACATTTTAATATATACTAAACAGACTTCTCCCCTTCTGTACTGGGAATTCTTGATGTATCATAAGATCCAGATGTCTACATCTATGTTCACTAGTATTCAAATATATTTGAGCTTCAAACCCGAGGAAGAACTGACAAAGCGTGGAATCTTGACTCCGATAAAAAGGGGTCCAAGGATGATTACGGCAAATGAATGCCTTTTCAAATGTTTATCATGAGGGATTTAAAAAAGTATTGAATTTTAGTAGGGGAAATGCAGGAGAGGTCATTATTGCAAAAAGGATACCTTTAATTTTTAAATATTTCACTCGATGCTTTTTTCTGGGAAATTATATAGCATTTACAAATGCAAGTAAAAATGATCTATATGCCTATCTGGCATTTTACCTATCCATCCATCCATCTGTGTATTATCTATCTATCTATCTATCAGCCCCCTAATCTCAAATCCAGAAGGACTTTTATGCTTTGCCTATTTAGGCCTTAAACACCTTTATTATAAATATCTCATTTGTAAATGTCATGGGGTACCAAGTTCACCCTCAAAATTTGGAAAGTAGAAGTGTGAAGATACAGGATACCAAACCGGTGCTGTGGACAACACGTACATGCGTGACATAAGTGGGATGGCAAAAGTATTTCAACATACATGTTGATCTCAAATCTTTGTGGGTAAGAGACATTGGTGAGACCCTGGGAATGATGACCCTTGAGTTCCAATTCTGATCTTAACCATCCTGGTGGCCTTAGTAAGGTCTTATACTCTCATTTGGATCTCAGTGCTACCACCAGTATGGGAAGCACTGGTCCAGATATGACACAACGACAAAGATCCATATGCGTTCTGTACGTGCACACGGACACGCAAATACAGCGCTGATCTGTGCCCGTGGCTTGTCATACGTTTGACACTGTTGTTTTGTTTTACACTTGTCAACTCCTTCGCTGAGACTCTCATGGAGATTTCACCTCCTGGTCTAAGCCGTGCATTTGCTAAATACCAGGCACTGACACATGGCTTTTCATTTGCTCGCCAGGTTGCCCCATCGTTGACTGTCAATAATGATGTTTCCCAACGGTCCACAATTATTAAAGTGCCTGAATGTTTGCCTCAGAATGTCCTTACGCCATCTGAAAGAAAGTGAACATGTTGACAAATGTTCAAAAGTGTCAATCAGTAAAGTGATAATTGAAAATTCCAGAAGGTGGCACTTGCGATGAGATGTCAGTGCCCGAGGGGAAAAAGGCCTGACAGTCAATGAAATGTGGTCTGAAATGTGGGGGCACTTGGAAGTACATGGCGTTCTCTAACAAAGGATGCGGCAACATAACTTTGAAGAAAGGCACGTCTGAACTTCAAGACGAATACGTCAAGGGAGATCATATCACATGTTAAACTCACAATAAAAGGTTCAGCACCATTCTCTGGCTTTCCTACAAAGTCCTGTTTTTGTCTAAATATTTCAGATTTTTAGCTCTTCACAGACGACATAGCATGGAACGGACGTTTCAGAAGTATTTGTTGATTTAAGCAAAAAAAGGAATGAAGGAACACATATGTCACCTGGACAGAAGGTTAAGGCAGAAGGCCTCAGGCACCAAGACTCAGGTGATCAGATTTTAATATGACAACAAATGTATATGATTCGTTTGCCAGAAAATTCAAACGAATGAATTGCCATCCACAAATTAATAGCTATTCACGTAGTTTGCAAAACATACTGGTTAAACACCAAGCGCTCGCAGTCATGCAATTCTTTAAGACGATGCATTTAAAATGAAATTGGAGGGGCGTCTGGGTGGCTCAGTCGGTTGAGCTTCCGACCTTGGCTCTGGTCATGATCTCACGGTCTGTGAGTTCGAGCCCCGCGTTGGGCTCTGTGCTGACAGCTCAGGGCCTAGAGCCTGCTTCGGATTCTGTGTCTCCCTCTCTGTCTCTCTGACCGTCCCCCGTTCATGCTCTGTCTCTCTCTGTCTCAAAAATAAATAAACATTAAAAACATTTAAATAAAACAAAATAAAATAGGAGCAAGGATCTCAATGGAGACCGAGAGCAAGTGGGCAGGCGAGAAAATCTGCTTCAGAATGAAAAGCAAAAGAAACAAACAAACCCAAAAGGAAACAGAAAGTGGGTGCTCCCATCCTGTGAAAAAGTTGGAAAAGTAAATGGAGAGTATGTCAAATTGAGCTAAGACTCAGAAAGAACAAAATTAGCAGATTGGACTGGACCTGAAGAAAATATTTGTAGAGATTCATGAGTAAACACTTATTCAGTAACTAAGTAAATATGTTGTTTAAATTTAGTATCAGAAACTCATGATGAATATGCTTTAGAATGATAGGCCACACAATGTATATTTAGTCCTGCTCAAATGATAACCATGTTATTTTTAGAAACACACTTTAAATGATTTAATGGGTAGATTTGTACACCGGATATTCCTGCCTAACTTGTTTTGACTTGGGGGTAGGGAAAAATTAAAACAGACCTCTTACAGAATTTAATTAAACAGACCTCTTACAGAATGCCTTTCTATCCAGACTGGCTCAGTATGATGGGTATGGCTCTCTTATCAACATTATCACTCGGTATTTAAGTCACCGTGTTGGCCAAACTTTGGATAGAACTCTCTGACTATATTGCTTGCTGCACTCATACCATTTCGCTTTGGGCACTTCTCTAATAATTTTCTCAATAGTTTGTTTTTGAACGGGCACCACAGAGCAATTCACATTAATTAGAGTCATTTTTCTTTATTGCACCATTTATCCATTCTAATTCTGGTTTGATCCAAACTGGGTACTCATGGAACAAACCTAGCCCTGCTGGGAATACCATTAAAAATTTTTTCATTTATTTATTTTTGACAGAGAGACAGAGAGAGAGAGAGAGAGAGAGAGAACAAGTAGGGGAGGGGAAGAGAGGGAGAGAGAGAGAATCCCAAGCAGGCTCCACACTTTCAGCACAGAGCCCAACACAGACAGAGCTCGAACTCACCAGCCATGAGATCATGACCTGAGCCCAACTTGAGTCAGACGCTTAATTGGCTGAGCCACCCAGGTGTCCCCCGGACCACCACTTTTGACTTTGTCTTATAGTTACATTGAGATACACACAACTGAGGTAAAAAACACACAGTGGCAGCATTGGAAGCAAGTAATGAAGCACAACAAATCTCAACCCAGGTTTCCTAGAGATACTGCCAATCTCCATACTCTTACTCAAGAGCCAGAATGTTCCAAGTAGAGGAAGGTGCTGTAGTGAAGAACTCTATAAATATCACATGTGCAAGACAGGAGGAATGGTTAGTTCAGGCCATATATACTCAGTGAGAAACACAATGGGGTCCCCATGATGAGACCAAAAATTTGATAATAGAAATGCAAACAGGCTGGGTTTAATCGTCCTCCTCTGTATGTTGTCTCATTTACTTGTTATGTAAAAGAAATAACAGTTTGTAATATCTTTAGGAAATGTTAAAAAGAATACATAGGAGGCTCATTCTTGCAACTACTGTTACAAGTCATTGTCCTGGAGCGCCTGGGTGGCTCAGTCGCTTGGTTGAGCTTCCTACTTTGGCTCAGCTCAAACTCCCTCATGAGTTTGAGCCCCGCGTGGGGCTCTGTGCTGACAGCTCAGTGCCTGGAGCCTGCGTCAGATTCTGTCTCTCTCACTGCCCCTGCCCTGCTCGCGCTCTGTCTCTCTCTGTCCCAAAAATAAATAAACACTAATTTTTTTTTAATATAAGAAGTCATTGTCCTTCTTTTTTCTTTTCTTTTTTTTTTAATTTTTTTTTAACCTTTACTTATTTTTGAGACAGAGAGAGACAGAGCATGAACAGGGGAGGGGCAGGGAGAGAGGGAGACACAGAATCTGAAACAGGCTCCAGGCTCTGAGCTGTCAGCACAGAGCCCGACGCAGGGCTCGAACCCACGAACCGTGAGATCATGACCTGAGCCGAAGTCGGATGCTTAACCGACGAAGCCACCCAGGAGCCCCTCATTGTCCTTCTTATAGGAGAACAATCTCCATTTTGACCGAGCTGTGTCATGAATCTATTCATTTTGAGTGTGTGGTTTGTGGGTTTTTAATTCACTTGTAGTGTAAACATTCCTGAGGACTCATTAAAAAATGAGTTTGATAGGTTTTTTTTTAAGTTTAGTTTTTTAATGTTTATTTTTGAGACAGAGAGACAGAGCATGAATGAGGGAAGGTCAGAGAGAGAGGGAGACACAGACTCTGAAGCAGGCTCCAGGCTCCGAGCTGTCAGCACAGAGCCCGACAGGAGGCTCGAACTCATAGACCATGAGATCATGACCCGAGCCGAGGTCAGAAGCTCAACTGACTGAGCCACCCAGGCGCCCCTGTAGTTTTCTGATACCCTATTGACTTATGGCCACCTCTTACACATTGTAGCGTAGTTGGGTCTAACATTTCCTACCATGTTTTGACTAGCGATACACGTTATTTGCAAAAAGTAATTTCTCTTACCACGTGCTCACTGGCAATAAAAGTTATTAAGTCAGATTATGTTTTTAAGTGGTGTTTAATTTAATGTACATCTATTTGATTACTAGTTTCACTGAACATTTTATTTTGCTATCGTTTTTATGGATGGAAATCGAGGGTTCATGATGCATTTTTAAACATTTTAACTGGAGAACTCGATTTTTACTTGTTCATTGAAATATAAGTGTTTTTTCCACGTTTAATAGTTATTTTAGTTGCCATATTTGTTGCAAAAAATTTTCTTTTCATCTATTAAAGTATGTATTTCTTTGCAGTCTGAAATGTTTTTTTATTGTATCATAATAATGTTTCCTTTTTCATACCTTTTTCTGATTTAATAATTAGACAGTCTTTCATTGTTTAAAGGAAGTTTTCTATATATATTTGATTTTTACATTAATTTTATTATTTAAATCATCTGTTGATTTATCTTGGGGTCTATGTGACCAATGGAACCAGGAAGAGACTTGTCAAAGTCACAGAGCAATTATTTTTTTTAATGTTGACACATTTATTTTGAGAGAGACAGAGTGCAAGTGAGGGAGGGGCAGAGAAAGAGGGAGACGCAGAATCCAAAGCGGGCTTCGGGCTCCGAGCTGTCGGCACAGAGTCTGATGCCGGGCTCGAACTCACGAACCAGGAGATCATGACCTGAGCCAAAGTCGGACACTTAGCTGACTGCGCCACCCAGGTGCCCCAGAACAACTATGTTTCTTGGTTTGTCATTGTTATTCTAACAGAGTTCTTGTATATGTATTTTGCTGCAGACCTATTCATTACATAAACCTGCATGATGACTATTCATGGTGGATTGGACATTTCGTCAATTCAAACTAACCCTATTTGTCTTTAGTCAAAGACTTCCCTTCAAATCCTTCTTTGTCTGCAATTCATTTGCCACATATGCACTGCTTTTGTGTTCTTTGACTGCATCATTGTCCACCTTGGTTTAAAAGTCTCGTGTTAAATGTCATGTTAGGAGTGTCTCTTCAAAGCGGTATTTGTTTGGGTTTAATATCTGTCATCGATGTGTGTATCAAAGGGGACTTCCATCGGTTTGTAATTCTTCTCGGAAGTGATGCATTTGGTTTTCTTCTGTGTTTGATTCTATCGATTATTTCACACTTCTGAATTTTTGAATGTGTGGTTCCCTCTACCTCCAACGGGCGATTGTGCTGACTGTAGGGGGGAGAGGTGCGGAGAGCCTGAGTCAGCATCATTGAAAGAGTAGAAGAGGAGGGCAGGCCGGTGGTTTTGTTTGTTTTCTGGGTTTTGCCTTGATTTTTGCCTGTGGTGGAAGGGAAGGTGTTATGATCCTCTGTTTGGGGACAAACACTGGGAACGCGTTCTCTGTCTTGTGTCTTTTTTTTTTTTTTTAACGTTTATTTATTTTTGGGACAGAGAGAGACAGAGCATGAACGGGCGAGGGGCAGAGAGAGAGGGAGACACAGAATCGGAAACAGGCTCCAGGCTCCGAGCCATCAGCCCAGAGCTTGACGCGGGGCTCGAACTCACGGACCGCGAGATCGTGACCTGGCTGAAGTCGGACGCTTAACCGACTGCGCCACCCAGGCGCCCCTGTCTTGTGTCTTGACAGTGGGATTGCAGGGGTTCTAGCAGCTCAGAATGGCACGGGGCTCTCAATTTGTTGCTTAATGGTTACATCACACTTCTAAGTGAGAATTTGTCCCGTGTTCTGTGGGTGCTTTGATTCAAAGTATTGGTGCGCACGCCAGTATGAGCCTTCATCATTTCTGCTTTTCCATAGCCAGCCGGTCTCCACCACAGTTATTTCAGTCCTCTCCCCATCTCTTCTTATCTCTAAGCTTGCATGTACTTCTCGACTTCTTTTCGCAGGTGCTCTTAGGATTTACATCACAGAGATAACTAGAAATGATCAAAGAAACCCCCGAATACCTCAATTTTCCATCGTGAAACCTCCACAATGATCTTCTCCAAGCACATCCTTTCCCCCTGCCCTCCTGTTTGGAAAACATCTGTCCTCTGTCCCAGGCAGTACCCCCTTCCACTCCGGACCCCCTGGTCTTTGGCCTTCTCAAGGGTCCTATACTCCTACCCCACTCTCCATCTCTGGTATTTTCGAAGACTTCTGCTTTGCTTATTCCACTCAGTCAGCTTTGACATCTTAATAAGTTCTCCCAGTGCAAAAACAAAACACAAAATAGAAATGAAAACTTCAACTGGCACAAACCCTCCGCTGCCCACCATAGATCATTCCCTGCCTTCACACCAACCCTTCTTGTTTACAGATCCAACTCTCATCTCCACAGCTCTCCTTCCTCCTCACCACGGGGGGCGGGGGTGTTGGCCATTTGGTTTTCTAGCACCTCTTCTTCATCCTGGATAAGGGTTCGGTGAAATTACTTTTCCTAAATTAACAACATGAGTTTTCTAAGAGGAGAATGAAAAATGTACTGTCCCACCTGTATCCCTTAGCTGTTACCTCCTATAAAGTAACATGACAAATGACCCCGGAACTCAGGAATGTTAATCAACAACCATTTGTCCCTAGTGACCACGGACTGGCTGTACGTTGCTGCTTCTGGCGGAGCGGAAAGGGGGAAGATTTGCTTTAAGCTGCACGTCTGTCTGGGCTCGGCTTCTGCTGCACGCGGGCTCAAGTTTGCTCTACGCACGTTCATTCTGTGGCTAAAGGTGAAGGACCGACAACTACTCACAAGAAACCCCTCCATCCTGATGGTGGAGGTGGGAGGTTGTGAGGCGACAAAACAAGCACATTTCAAGGTGCTGCTAGTTCCAGGGCCACCGAGATCCATTGGCCAAGGCAAGTGTTATGGCTGATGCCAACATCATGGGAAAGTGCCACACCCACCCAACATGGTCCCATGGTCAAGACCCTCTCAGGGACCTAGGAGGAGGGGTTGGGTCTTTTGGAATAATAATGTAATTTAACATCCCACCCCACTAGACACAGTTTATCAATTTAGAGACACACACTTGACTCAAGCTATAGGATGTGACATGATATCCACTCAGACCAAAGTAGGGTCACTGTTCTTTCCCATGATTGTTCAAACAAATTTTAACTTAGTAAAAGACTGAATCTCTTGGTGACAATCTGGAAAAGTTTTGGTCAACCTTCCCTGACTGCCATTTTCCCTAAGATGAGAGAAATCACATTAGGGAGAATAACACCCATAAGCACACGTGAGCCTGAGATTCAATGCAGAGGGTGTATTCTTGTCATCCAAGACCCTGATTTCAGTTATTCCTGAAGCCCAGCCATGCTTGCAGGTTATTGAATGGACTGAATCACCTTTTGGTTTAATGAAGATATTCGAACCAAATTTCTCTCACTGACATCAGTTCACATAAATATAGTTACACCACTCATTTACAAAATTCTGTGAGCTTTTTTGGTACCATATTACATTGAAAATGAACTCTGATGCTAATAGGGTCCTTCCTATCAACACTTAGGTTCCCCCTGCCCCCAGGGGAAAATGACAATATGAACGATACTAGCTTGATTTAAATTTTTCTTAAAAGTTTATTTTTGAGGGAGGGAGGGAGAGAGAGAGAGAGAGAGAGAGAGAGAGAGAGAGAGAGAAAATGAACAGGGGAGGGGCAGAGAGAGAGGGAGGCACAGAATCCAAAGCAGGCTCCAGGCTCTGAGCTCTCAGCAGAGCTCAGACCCATGCATTCTATCATGAATGTTGATATCCTTTGGGATTCTGCTTTAGCCAGACTTAAAACCCATTTCATACCCTTCAGACGTATTTCTAGTACCAAGAAAGCCAAGTGGAGCATAGAATCAATATTTTCATTGGGAGCTCTTTTTCTAAATATCAGATGCATGTATGTAACTCTGGATACACCGATGCAGATGCCTCAGGCTCTTCAGTCCTAATATATCCACAGTTAAACTCATTTCATCGCCCAAACTATCTCTACTTCCTGCCTTCCCTCTTTCAGCTAAGAAATATTTCTGTTATTCACAAATGGGTGTGTTTTAGACTCTTCTCTGGCTTTCATTACACAATCCAATTGCTCACCAAGTCTCGCAGATGCTGCTTCTTCGATAGAACGCCATCTACTCCCTTTCCGCCAAACCCGCCGCCATTTTTCTAAGCCACGTTATTCTCATTTTTGCATATGGCTTGTTGCCACACCTTCTTCATTGCCTTCTGATCTTCAGTCTGATATCTGCCAAACTGTATACTCCATATTGCACCCAGAATTGTGTTTCTATCATACGAGGGATACCACAATGTTTTCCAGTGATACAAATTCTTGAATACCTCCTTTCGCTCTTAGGGTGAAATTTAAGTTCCTGACGATACTTATTGGAGCCATTGTGGTCTGGCTCCTACTTGCCTTCCTTGCTCTTACCATTCCACCACTCCATCCTTACGCAGACGGAACATGTACCAGTTTTTAAAAATTTTTTTTCAACGTTTATTTATTTTTGGGACAGAGCGAGACAGAGCATGAACGGGGGAGGGGCAGAGAGAGAGGGAGACACAGAATCGGAAACAGGCTCCAGGCTCTGAGCCATCAGCCCAGAGCCTGACGCGGGGCTCGAACTCACGGACCGCGAGATCGTGACCTGGCGGAAGTCGGACGCTTAACCGACTGCGCCACCCAGGCGCCCCATGTACCAGTTTTTTAAAGGTGTGATGCTCTGTCTTGCCTTACGTTCTTTCACGAACGGTTACTTCTCTTTACAAAATATCCATTCCTTTTTTTCTTCTATTTATTTGCCTTGATAATAGCATATATCGCGCTGCAGAATTAATCCACTCAAGGCAAAAAAAACATAAGGATTTGGCTTTTTTTTTTCTTTAGGGAGTGAAAGAAGGAAAACTACTCTTAACAGAGATATAAAAATGTATTATTTCATATATGAGCTGAGTATATCCTAACAATAAAAAATTCTTTATGTCTTTTTTATGGATGACCCTGATGAACAAGTCTTCATCTAGGCCATTAGAGAAATTCTTATTCCTAAAGGATTGATTGATGTTGCCTTAAACCCCCGTGAAGTAATTTCTTAACATTAGCCATTATGAAGTTAATTTGTATGTATTGCCTTTAAATAAATTATTCCACCATGAGAGAACACAGGACATGGGCCCTTGTTCTTCATCTTCTCTGCTCGGTTTTGAGAAAGAAATACATCTATTCACATAATTGGACTTAAAAATATAAATGCCATGAAGGAATGATTTATAAAATATAAACATTAAGATGGACTTACACCCAATCTGGGCAGATGCGTTTTCAAACCAGTGTTCCGTTAGTGATGCATTATGATGGTAGATTGCATGGAGTGCTAAGAGCATGTGTCCCTGTTGCCGGTGTGAGGCTACAACTGGAGACATCAGGCATAAACAGATAATCGTAGGTGCGGTCACTGGCGTTATTGTCAAAAATGAGCACTCTCGCTGCCCAGTATTAAAGGTCACCGACCAAAGACCACTGGGGACATATCTGCCATGAAAAAGTTAGGCTAATTTAGCTCGTTGCAGTAAGAGTAGGTGCATCCCAGAAGGATTGTGGCATCATCTCGAAAGGACTATTGGCTGGTTCTGAATTGAGTATTTTCTGGAAGTGAAGGAAACTCAGAAACTGTGTATTATAAACACTTTAGGAGGTAGGAACATAAAATCAGGGCTAGGATTGGCACTGGTAAAAAAAAAAGGCAACAATAATACATGTCAATCAAAAGCTAGGGTTGTTTACTCATTGTTGGCTTGTGGGGTGGTTTGCCCATGTCTTTTTCCAAACATGCTTGCAATAGGGCCTAATTTGAATGTTATTCATATTCATTTGGGGATTCCTTGTTTTAACTGCCTGAATGTTGTTTTTAATTTTCTCAGAAATGATAACGCATCGCTTCCACATTGATATCAGGTTGGCCATGAGCCTTGCTTTGATCACTGGAGTATGACTGGAAGTCCTATGTGTCAGTTGTGAGGGAAATGGCTGCCATGTTTTCCCCCTTATCTCTCTTTCCCTCTGCCCTGAGACCCATCATATTACAGATCGTTCCTCCAGGCTGGGTCCTGGCATGAAGAGAACACAGAGGAGAAATGGACCCACACCAAAGGACACATAGTACATATGGAGCTGTGAGCTAGTGAGGTTTAAGGGTTGGTTTGTTCATGTTTTACTAAGCCTAAGCTGTGTGACATATAAAGTTATAAGAGCGACTTCTTGTCTACTAATAACAATTCTATGAAAAATTGCTTCATTTACATTTTCTGTTACCTTCAAAGTAGTTGCAGGCTAGCAACTGAATTGTCAGTATACTGATTATAGATTCATCTCTCATGCACGTAATCTGTTAATAATACATAAAACTAGGTTTCCAGCATTTTAATTTACAATGATAAATATCACATTACTGGAATATTCTCGCAAAAATGTGTATCATTTTCAGAGAAATATGTCTGCCAAGAGGCAAAAAAACCTCCAAGTCCTTGTGATGTGCACATATTACTGATATAGGCAAACCTACAAGAGAAGACGAACCATGATGAAGAACTGTTTGGAAAGCATGGAATTATTACACAACGTTTCAGTTAAATCAAATGTTTATTTGCATTACACTAAGATGCAGTAATCTTTAATATTGAACGACCTCAGGAGGAATGGAACATTCAACGTTGATTGGTTCTCTCTCCTCTGGACCACTCATGGTTGGCTATCCACCTTAACATTTGCACTGGTATAGGACATTATGATGGGACATAAATCCTCAGCTATCCATTCATACCTGTATGAAAATCTGGAGGTGCAAGACTTACCTTTCCATTCAACACTCTGATGGCAAAATACACATTGTCACGTTATTGGAAACATAATTTCCTAATGCCTTCATATATGAATTGCTAGTTTTTTTTTTTTAATCTTTTTTTCAACGTTTATTTATTTTTGGGGACAGAGAGAGACAGAGCATGAACGGGGGAGGGGCAGAGAGAGAGGGAGACACAGAATCGGAAACAGGCTCCAGGCTCCGAGCCATCAGCCCAGAGCCTGACGTGGGGCTCAAACTCACGGACCGCGAGATCGTGACCTGGTGGAAGTCGGAAGCTTAACCGACTGCGCCACCCAGGCGCCCCTAGTTTTTTTTTTTAATAGTGGCATTAAACCCTCCTAAAATGATTGAATGTTTGTCACCATGCATGCATAAAGCACATCCTATGGGACTGCTGAACATGGATTCATTGTGAAACGAAGCTTTTCAGTCAGGCAGTTAAAAAAAAAATTATTACCACCCTAGCAGATGGAACATCAGTAATTTAGTACTAATCAGCTCAACTGGTTTTACAGAATTTCTGCCTTTAATGTTCTGTGCCTTCACTGGGTATGATTTACATCCAAGCCAAGAGCAGCTTCAAAGACTGGCAGCTATCGATAGCTGACTGATGCTATCTCCATGTCATTAGTCCTTCCATTACCAGCGATCCTTGGATCAGGTGACCAAGTCTAGCTATAGAAAAGAGCATGGCTATAAACAGTTTTTCCCTTACATGAGCCAGACTAAGACTTAGCAGAAAAAAACGGTGCACTATGAGTTTCAGACCACGAAATCACCACACCATTATTCCGTCAGCCATCGGGAAGAAGTGAGACAGATAAAGATAGACTATTTGCCGACAGAGTCATGTTTATGCAGGATGAAAGTACCAGAAACTCAAATTGGTTCAGCCACGGACTACCTACGCATCTATGCATTATCTAAAGTTTTAATAGGGTAGAGACTTGGATTTGTTTCAAAAGTTTTAGAAAAATGACTTAGCAGTGGAAGTCATTCAAAAATAATATGACTTAAACTGGGTGCAAGGCTTTGGGGAAAGTAGGGTTGTTTTGTGTTTTTTTTTTTTTTTTTTTTTAGCTTCATTTCAAGATGTTGTATTCCCCAATGTGATTACACTGAGCAGATGTTCAATAGTTTATCCAGTTTCTTTTAAATGCCTGAATTGAAACACTTTATCCACACTAAACTTCTCTAATTTCCTTTCAACTCCAAAAGTGGAATTTGCATTAAGTAGAATCCCAAAGGAATGTGGATTCTGTGATCTAATGCCATGCTGTTTTTGTTTAATTTAGCCACCGTTTTTAAAGGCATGGGAGCAGCATCTAGGATGTTGATTCATAAATGTTAAGGAGCATAATGCCTTTTTTTTCAGTTTTAACTTCAGTAAGCTCTCTCTAAAGGGAATTGGAGTTGAATTACTTCTAAACAAATACCAGCAATAGCTATAACTTGGTAATCTGATATCAATCTGATAAATAGAGACAAGCTAGTTCCTTTATTTGTTGATAGACGGGATAGAATTAATTTTAGAGCTAAATCCATTGCAGAATGTGGCAATTATCTCAAGAAATATCTGTTGTTGTTTTTTTTTATAAGCATGAAATAAACACTCTCTGTGCAAACTGTTTGCAAATGATTTTCTTGCATTAATTTTCACTGTTGATCTGAGACCCATACTCAATGCCCATCAAGCACAAAGATTCAACTCTCTTTTGAATTAGAATTTTACCTATGTATAATTGGATGCCAAAATGTAGCCCTAGCATTTCCTAAGAAACAGCTGCCAGAAAACTTTATGCTATAGAAATAATAACAACACCTTCACCTTATTTTTAAGGGAAGAGGGCTGGGAGAAAGGAATCATGAACTGTATTAAATTTGTGTTTTTGTTTCTTTTTATAATGATTATGCTGAAATACTGTATCCGAATTTCACCATGGTTATGGAAATGTCGCTGCTGTATGAAAGCACTGGTCGTGTGTCCATTGAGGTCAGAAAAGAGGAATTCATTGAAAATAGATTCCTAGATCCTCTACACTCAAATATAAATAAACTGTATTTCATCGCCACACAATCAATATGTTTGAAAACGTTTTAATATGGAGAACCCCAAATGTACGTTAAAATAGAAAGCATGATATAATGAACCCAGATATATTCTTCACCCTGCCTCAAAGACTACACTATTCAATAAGATTTCATCTATATCCCCATCCACCCCAGGAGAATCCATATAGATTCACAACAAATCCGAGTATCATTTTCATTCTATTTTTAACAATTTCAATACCTGTTTCTAGGAGATGAACTTTTTATCAAAAACATAACCATCATAGCATTATTCTTCTTTTTAAAAATCCCTTAAAATCATCAGATACCTGGTCAGCATTCAAATTGGCCCACTTGTCCCATAAATGATTTTGTTTCACAGTTTGTTTGCTCAAATCAGGATATAAAAAGCTACGTGCTATAAGTGGCTAATACATCATGAGTCTGTTGCAATCTATATATTTTTCCTTACTGTTCACTTTTTCCTTTTGCAATGCATTTGTAGATGATACTGAGTAACAGTCCTATACAGTGCCCCATGGTCTAAATATTTATGCTTTACCTTATTGGTGCCGTATTTCATGTTCTCTGTCCTCTGTAAATTGGTAGATGCTTGGAGTAAGAGTAAAATTGAAATTTTTTTTTTGGAAAGGGTATTTTATCACTGGTTATCTAATTCTATCAGGAAGTATATAATTACTTTATTGATGACAAGAAGATTGATTTTTTTTGTATCCCTTTGATTTAACTAATACTGCCAAATCCATAGAAACTTTGTTTTTCAGTCTGGAAAGTCTCACCAACAGAAGTGACAGCTATGAAAATAATTAGTTAATTCATTCAAAACCAGTTGAGTGCCTATCATGTACTACGGAATATTCTCTTAAAACGGGACAAGATGGGGACACAAGGTAGTCCCTGCCCTCAAGGAGCATGCTTCAGTTGTAGGACGACATGTATCAACAATAACTACAGTATTATACAGCACCCGTGAGCTGTGTGAGTCCAGAGAAGATGAGCATCTCTTGGTCTGGGGAAGAATTGGGAGCAGAGACCTAGTCCAGGGGAAAGATCCTCCTGGAATGCGAACCAAGAGAGCAGGGAACTGTTGGTGTGACTGAATGATAGTTTCCATGCCAACCATTACATTAGGAATCTGTCTAGGAGGTTAGAGAACAATAGTAGTTTGGTTGGAAAGAAAAACATGATCATATGTATGGTTCAGAGAGAAAACTCTGTTATGGAAATGCCAGAATATTTACATTGAGAGAGAATTGGCAACTGAAAGGAAACAGACTCTTTAAGAAATTACTCAATATAACTACTGATTAAGAGAGTGCTAGAAATATGCAATCCAATGGAAGACATCTGAATTCAAGTACAAGTTGCATCTACTTCTCGGACTCTGTCCTATGCTACATGGTTTCAAACAAACCACCTCTCAGCATCTGAATTTTCTTATATTTCACCTGGCTACCCAATCAACAGGGATTGTGTTTCAAGTTACAACAAACCCAACTCAAACGTGCATAGGGGAAAAGGAATTCATTATGTCATGTGAAATAATATTCGAGAGAACATCTGAAGTGATGTAATCCAGGGACTCCACATGTCACCAGAAACTGACATTTTTCCATCTCAGTTCTATTCACATCTATGTAAGCACCATCCCTGAGAGAGTAACATCTACATAGCAGATTCTAGAGTCCCAAGATTATATCCTCATCCCCAAATCTAATAGAAAAAGAAGAGGTGCTGTTCCCTAAGAGTATATAGTTCGGAGTCTGGATCCTACTGGCCTAAACAGGGTTAGTTGCGTATCCCTAGACCAGTGCCTTTGGCTGGGAGATGGGGATATACTAATTGACTTATACAATAACCACCTTCAAAATCAAAGTCTACCACCAGACAATGAAAATAAAATCCATTTAGTCAGCACTGTCTTATTCTGTCATCTATTCTAGACCCACTCTTTCATTCTGGCTATCCCTAGGGCAACGTGCAAGCCTAGGTACAGTCTGACAGCCCCTCACACCAGCTATTCTAAGTATCTTTGACTTCTGCCTCAGCAATTGTGGCAGACACAGACATATGCTCATATTCTCCCCAAGAAAGAATCACTGCTCAGGCACAAAGAAAGGGTTAGCTGACAGATTCCACCAGTAAATTCTTTGAGGGTCCACTGCAGCTTTTTATGCAAAGTGACACTATTCTCCATGTGTCCCCTGGCCAATAACATTTAACATTTCTCAAGCTCCAGATATAGGAGCAGAGAGTATGGGTGTTTGTGTACATTCATGCATTTGGTCTACCTAGGTATGTACAGTGGGAGAACAGAAATTAAGAGTGCTCTTAAATTGGTTGTAGAAAGAATGGAAGCAATGACACATCAAGGCAGGTTGTAAAGTCAGCCAGAGAAGTAACAGACAGTCACTGAGGTAGAGTAGATTAAAAATCTATAAGGCCCCATGTATGCCTGTGGTCGACTAATTATAACTCAGATATTGGCAGTAATTCAGGCAGAGAGTATGAGAAAATTAAATAAGGTCTAGAGAGGTTTGGGATTTTGTAGAAGGCAGTGGCAAATAAGTTTTAAGATGAAAATTGTTAAGGAAAATGGATGTCAAAGAAGAGATTTTCCAGGATAAATGATAAATTTAGAAGTCTGCATTAAAAAGCTTTGAAAACTACTTTGCCATCCACCCTCTCTGGAAATATAGTTAATATTGAAAAATGAGCAGCTTTAACTCAAAGAGGTAGTGTTAGAAGCTGTATTCTGAGGGGAGATAATTAAGTCAATGAGGGAGAGAAAAGTCTCTGATGAAACTAAGAAACAGTAAAAGCTAAAAGCAATGAAAATGTTTGTAATAATATTAGCTGTAATGTTTTAGTCAATGTCAAAGAATGAAAGAATGGAATAGAACAACAAAATAAAAAGAAAGATTTTAAATTTCACCCAAAGACATCAAGGATAGAAACATGGCTGGAACTATCTGCCCTTGAGATTCTGGATGGGATTGTGATGCCAGGTGGCTTCTAGAACCGAACTGGATGCACTAAGGTCACAGTACAACCATGTCTTCCAATATGGTTGCTGGTCCTGAAGCTAGATTTTGTTTGCCACTTTTGGGGTTATTATGCAATCACCAAACCATGATTGATTATGTTCCCCATATCAACGGCTATCTGGCAAATATAATTGGCAAAGTGAATCATATTGGGTCTATAAACCCAGTCATGAGCAGTCAGCAAAGACTCGCCTTGGGACTAATTCCTGTATGAGTTTTGAAGGGTAAGTAGGAGCTAGCAAGTTCAATGAGTAACATCTCTTGTGTGGGGAAAGCATATACATATAATATACGATTATATGTCATATAGTATATGTTTTTACCCTATAAAGTAACATGTTGGGAGATATGTGTGCAGTGCTTCAGAGATGAACGTAGCATCACAGGGGACTTTTAACTAATCAATATGGCTAAGTCCTTGTGGAAATAAGGATACAAAGACAAGACTGGTGGCCAGACAGGGTGAGCAGAGCAGCTTATCAAGGACCTTGCTCACCGGGAGAAGGAATTTGAACTTGGTTCTGCACAAGAGCACTTTTAAGCAAGCGAGGCACACAGGGGTTGATGTTATAAAGAGTTCTCTGAATATTGTGAAGGACTCATTGGATGGATGTGTTGGGCACAGTTAGATGTCATTTGTCTGAAATCGGGTTGTCTGCTCTGACAGAAGAGCAGATAGTAGAAAAGTAGTATGTGGGAGATATTGTCAGGGTTCTAGCACATTTGGAAAGGGTTGTCAGTGGGCTATTGTATTCGATGTTTATGAGAGCAAAAAGAAACAAATACAAGCAGCATGTAACCTCAAAAATATTTTGTTTAGGGATATTGACAATGCAGAGGCAATTTTTAGAGGGAAACGGCCACTGGAAAACAGAACAGAGGCACATATAAAGCAAAGTTCTCGACACTGTATCAGCCACTGTTCCATTCTTATCTGGAATTTTCTTCACTCCAGAGTTTGTGGAGAAATCCAGTACAGAAGCAAATGTCAATTTTCCAAATATTATTTCATTTTTGTTTTATTTAGTAATAAACTCTAGCAATCTGGAAAAAAAATCATGAGTTTCATCAATATCATATGTATATTTAATATAATTAATATATGTATGCATATACACATACATGCATTCATATATGTAAACCGAATGAGGAAAGTGGAAACGAGAGGCAAAAGATATCCTGGCAATCAAATTGAAAAAAAAAATGTTTTTTTCTTGGAGGAATAATCAACTGTATCACATGCCTAAAATTTACCACTAGATTCAACAATAGTCATTAGTGGTGTTAAGTCTTGTTGAGATGGTGGAAACCAGTGTGTATTGGAAATTTTTGAAAATGGATGGAAAGAAATTGGAGACAGTGATGCAGACAATCACTGTCAGTGGTTTCAAAAGGGGCAGTGGCACCTGGGTGGCTCATTCAGCTGAGCGTCTGACTTCGGCTCAGGTCATGATCTCCTGGTTCGTGGGTTTGGGCCCCACATCAGGCTTTGGACTGACAGCTCAGAGTCTACAGCCTGCTTTGGAATCTGCGTCTCCCTCTCTCTTTCCCTCCCCTGCTCATGCTCTGTCTCTCTCTGTCTCTCAAAAGCAAATAAACGTTAAACATTTCCAGAAAGGTAGGGCAAAGTAATGGCTTCTTGGGATGCTGGTGGGACGGTCCAGTAATGAGCAAGGAACAGATGATATGGCGATAGTGGAGAATCACTAAAATTATGCCCTATTATAAGGGGAAGAAAACAGGAGTGGAGCCCAAGTGGAAGGGGTCCCTGTATTCATGCTTACAAAAGCTCATTTCTCAGCAACACTGAGAGTATACTTGAGGTGCATTGTTACTGATTGAAAGAAAGGCCAATCACCTATGCTTATGCCCCTTTTCTGCATATGTGTAGTGTGGGGTAGACAGAAGTTTGGATTTAATCAAGGTTTTGCATTTGCCAAATGAGAGAGAGAGAGAGAGAGAGAGAGAGAGAGAGAGAGTCAATAAGGGATTTATGACTGTAAGGGAGGGAGGGGAGTGGTTATAAAGACTTATCATGGATTTAAGTAGGGTAAGGAAGAGAGCAAAGACATCAACAAAAATAATGGACATTAAAAATTTGGTAGACTCAATGAGCTGGAGGTCCTTCTGGATTTGAAAAGTTTATCAATTATGGTACAAGATCGAGACAGCTGGGAAGGAAGCTGGGAATGACCAGAGAGAGGCGCACGGCATTTAGATTGGGTGGCGGCCATCACTGCTAATGACAAGATCTAGCTATGGTGTTGACGGTGACTGCAATTTAGATACACTGAGATCGAGATGAATTGGATTTTAGAAAGCTAAGCAGGCTAGTGCCAAGCTGCAAACCCAAGATGTCTTGACTACAGGACTCATACAAAAGAACCTCCCATCTTCTATGTTAGCTATCAAGTAATAGCCACTACTTGGTAACTTCCATTGGTGGGTATTGCTGCCGGGGAAATGCAACCTATTTGGGTCCTAATGAGGTGTCACTTTCCATTCGTTCCGAGAAATACTGGAGAGTTTTAACTCCGGGGAGTCCTTGGATGCATCCCCAGCAGCACCTGCTGTCATCGGGGTAGGACCCCCATCTCATTCACTGTTGACAACGCTCAAAGCAGCTTGAGGTGAGGGCTTGACCGCAAGCTAAGTTGCTTTCCGGATTTTACTTCTTAATATCTCTTTTCTTCCCCGAAGTTCCAGAAAACGTTCTTTCCTTTCACCTCACTCTCAAAATTTCAATACACGTATTACTCCTTGAGTTGTTTATTTCTGTCTGTATTCTTACCATGAATCTGTCTCATGGACTAACTCTGAAGTTCCTGCAGCACAAGGGCTATTTGTATTTAAAATACTTTTTATTTTTTATAACTCAGGGTGATTTGTATGTTGCTCAATAAATGGTATTGATATTCATAGGTATTTGCATTCCTTAAGGGTGAAAATCATTTTTATAATTACTGACTGGTAAATGACAGTGCAGGGGTGAGCAAAGGAAAGAGGAAAAAGGTTTATTTATATGAACACTATACCCCAGTCCACAAAAAAATAGAGCTTTGCAATATTATTCAAGTAAAAATCACGGGACTTTGCTCTTCTAGGTTTTCTGAATAGAAATTCAGAGCCAAGCTAAATATTAGTCAGTGTGACCATGAATACCAATCATGTCATCTGCCTCTTTCTTATAACTTCTGGAAATACGTTTTAGACAAGTTTTTTACTGTTATAAAGCAAAGGGGAGAAACTCTCTAAGCGATTAATATTGTTTTACCACCTGTTTCGTAATGAATAAGATGCTAATTTAAAGAAGTTAATAGTTATCCAAATAGGTCAGAAGAAGTCATATTTCTTAAAATTATTCCTATTATTTTAAAAGTTTGAAGACAGCTTTTTTATTTTATTTTAGACAGAGAACACACAAGCAGAGAAAGGGGCAGAGGGAGAGAGAGAGAGGGGGAGAGAGAATCTCAAGCCGGATCCATGTTCAGTGCAGAACCAACAGGAGGCCGGATCCCATGACCGCGAGATCATGATCTGAGCTGAAATCAAGAGTTGGATGCACAACCGATTGAGCTACCCAGGCATTCCAAAGACAGCTTTCTATTAAAAAATAATGTTCTAGAATAGCAGTTTTCTCCGTAAATGTGGGCTTATTTAGAATACATCAGTTACAGACATCTAAAAATATTCGCCAACTTTCTTCTATTCAGATATATTTCACACCACACTTAGTGCTTCTTGCAAAGGTAGATTTATAGAATTTTGGGGGTCCATAAACCTGTTAGATTACAGAAAATTTGATATTTTGAGGTTTGATCAAATGCCTGAGTACTCTATTCCCAGAGTCTGAAGAAAACGACAAAGCATGAGAGAAAGAAAGAAAGAAAGAAAGAAAGAAAGAAAGAAAGAAAGAAAAGAAAGGCTAGAGGGAAGAGGAGGGAGGAGACACAAGAGGAGGGGAGTGGATGGAAGGAGAGACATCATTATGGCCCATTGATGTGCAACACCAGACATAAGTGGAAATAAAATGATACGGAGTTTGTAGAGAATTCCCAACCATTGAAAGAATGATTCCAGGAGTCTGTGGAGATTGAGAGAAACGCACGAAGTTAGAGAACTGAACACAGATTCGGGTCCAGTGGCTTAAAAAAGACAAACCTAGTGTTACAGTGATTGTTTTTAGGGGCCAGTTATGCACAGAAACCTTCCACAAAAGACTTTGGAAAGAACCAGAAATGTGTGTAGCAGGGGTTTTATCCAATGGCTGAAAAGGGGAGAGGGGAAGGTAATCTGTGAGAAAATATTGAAACCTAAAAGGGGATCAATGCAAAGAACAAGAAAGAAAATAAGAAAATTAGATGAATAAAATTAAATTAAAACTATAAACTCTACTTCAAGAAACAGGAAAAATAATAAAAATACCACTTAATCTCCCAATTTTACTAAAGAGGACATTATTTAACATGCAAATATGTAATTATGATAATATAATATGGCAGAGTCGTATATTCCAGCAACAAGGAAGATAAATTGTAATTTGGAAAAATTCCAGACGCAATCCGAAACAGATGCGCTTTGTTTTGTCGGAGACATTTACATACGGAAGAAAACATATCATAGCATTGAAAGGCCAACCCCACCCCCCCCAAAAAAAATTACACTATAAGCCATATGAATTTAAAAACTTAAAATTGAAAAATCTATGGTGGGAAGAAACTGACATGCTAAATTGTTGATTTCCTGTTTGCACTTGAGTTTTTTACCTGAAGGACTTGGTGTCATGTGGACGGCGTTCAAGGCTGATGCATTTTCATGAAATACATTAGCTACAGCCAGGATATTAAGACAGACAATGACCTCAACATCCCATATCAGCCAATACATTTTACATGAACAAAGTTACTATTCCATTGTAATTGGCACCAGCATTATTCGACATAAATGTGTCTCAAAAATGCACCCATGGCCACGAGATCTGTGTGAATAGTTCCGTCACCTACGGTCACCATTTTATTTAATCAGTCTTCGAGGGATATACATTGTTGTTCATTTAAACATCTTAATTTTCCTGTTACAAGGTATTATGCCAATAGTGATAACAAGTATATCAAGCCTTTCCTAGTAGTAAGAAATTTAGAACAAATGCCTTAAGAGATTATAAATGATTCCTTAGAGATTACAGATAATGTATGTAAAATGGCATGTCTGAGTTCAACTGCATCAAGCAAGGACCATGAGAATGATCCTGATTATATTCAGATTAGATAGTTCTGCATTCGGTGATTACTTCTCAGCTCTTTTACCCACCGCCACCACTTTGAACCGCTTAAAAGTCTTTATTAATTTGCTTTACAGCTTTATATGTCATTAATGAGTCCTGCAGCATCATTTAAGTTTTGCTTAATTTTATTTTTTATAGGAACTCACTTTGTTACACTATTATTACTTTATACTAGCAAACATTAAGGATTTCCCACTTGGAAACACATAAACAAAAAGAAACCCCTTGATAATGCAAAGTTTATATCAAACCACCGGATTGCGTCTATTATTACTGTTTTATTTTTGAATGTTACTAACATTTTCTAAGTTACAAAGGAGCAGATGAGACTGTCAGGGGATGTATTTTGCTTCCCCAAATCATGCCATTCCATTAAAGTCATTTGTCAATTTTATGAGATTTAATCCAGGATCTAGCATTCACTGAAGCTACTTCTGTCTTAAACCGTCAAGAATGGTGCTAATCAACAGATTCATTTTTCACAGCATCAGAGTGCTATGTGAATTTAATAAAACAACAAAATTAAAACAGCCTAACACATAGAAATTGTCAGTACACACAACACTATTATTCCCTCTGTCACCCTTTGTGCCTATCATCGCTTACGGTACAGTTTATAATACTGACTTCTGAGAATTGTATTCTTGAATGACCATCTTCTCATCCTGTTTTAATTGTTTCGCTCATGGTGTTAAAAATAAGCCTCCGTGTTGAGATTTAATGTAGTTTGTGATTCTGATTTCTTTAAAAAAAAAAACAGAAGCTTATCAAGGGTAAGTCTATGTGACATAAAAATAGCCTGGCTTTCCTGGTGACTGTTGTGGAGTCATTAATGAGGGTAATTGTCTCCTGCTTTTTAACTATTGTTAATTTTTGAAAGTTCCTTTAGCAAGAGCTTGCTAGAAGTTGTATTGATACCTCAAGCGAGGTCGTTAAGCAGCTCTTGAGCATTTCGAGGTGAGATGCACATTTGGAATGTCATTTTTAAAAACTTTATTTAAGATTTCAGGCATTCCTGAAGGGAACAGAGTATTTTTCAGGTTTTTTGTTTTTGTTTTTGTTTTTTTTGGTGTGTGTGTGCTTGTGTGTGTGTGTGTGTGTGTGTGTGTGTGTGTGTGTGAAATGTAGACGAAAGCATTGAAAGGTTTAAAATGATTGGACTGCCTGAAAAGTGATCCAAAGGAAAAAATATTTTGGACTTTCTCCATCTTTTTAGTTGTTAGTGCTTGTGGAATTTAACGAATTTAACGAATTGGAGCCTCGGCTGTAGCGGTTCTCATGACTTTCTGTGACATTGTGATTTATACTTGAGAAAATTGTATTTGCCCTTTCTCTCCACTTCTGGCACAGAGCTCCTAAAACCCTTGGATTTCCTAAGTGATGACAGCAGCAGAGCGACTCTCGGAAAGTGTCTGAGGATGAGGCCGGTACCTAGAGGTGTCAACCAAGTGGTTAGATAGTTAGAACTTTCAGTCCCACCCCTTGAACTCCAGGGAGGGGAACTGGCTGGAAGTTGGATCCATCGGCAGTGGTCAATGATTTAATCAGTCGTGCCTAAGCAATGAAGCCTCCATAAAAATCTTCAAAGGATGGGGCTTGGAATGCTTCTGGGCTGGTGGGAGGTGGTGGGAGAATAGTGTTCCTGGAAAGGGCATAGAAACTCCACGCCTTCTCTCATAACTTGCCCTATGTATCTTTTCCATCTATTTGTTCCTGAGGTATACTGCTTTTATAATAAGCTGTCATCGCACTCTCAACAATAGCTAAATTATGGAAAGAGCCTAAATATCCATCAACTGATGAATAAAGAAATTGTGGTTTATATACACAATGGAATACTACGTGGCAATGAGAAAGAATGAAATATGGCCTTTTGTAGCAACATGGATGGAACTGGAGAGTGTGATGCTAAGTGAAATAAGTCATACAGAGAAAGACAGATACCATATGTTTTCACTCTTACGTGGATCCTGAGAAACTTAACAGAAGACCATGGGGGAGGGGAAGGGAAAAAATGGTTAGAGAGGGAGGGAGCCAAACCATAAGGGACTCCTAAAAACTGAGAACAAACTGAGGGTTGATGGGGGGTGGGAGGGAGGAGTGGGTGGGTAGGTGATGGGTATTGAGGAGAGCACCTGTTGGGATGAGCACTGGATGTTGTATGGAAACCAACTTGACAAATTTCATAATAGTAACAATGATAAGCTGTCATCTAGTAAGTTGAATGTTCCTCTGAGTTCTGTGGGTCACTCTAGCAAATTAATAGACTCCAAGGAAGGGGTGGTGGAAACTTCTGACTTACGGCTAGTTGGTTAGAAGCACAGGTAAGGACCTGGGTTTGGACCGAGGTCTGAAGTCCAAAGAGGGCTGTGGGGAACCCCAATCTCCAGTCAGTGGGCCAGAAGCACAGGTGATAATAACCTGGGCTTGTAACTGGCTCCTTATGTGGTGGCGGGGTCAAGGGAAGAGCGCACTGGTAGGAATGAGTCCTCAACCTTAGAATCTGCTGTTATCCTTACGGGAGGTAGCATCAGAATTGGGCTGCATGGTGCAACTCCCTCCTGGTGTCCGAGAACCGCGTGGATGTGTGGGAAAGCCCCTCCACACATGGGAAATTGGGGGACCAGATCTTAATTTACTTTCCAATGCATCAACTTTGGTCTGTCCATCTCTACCCCCAAAATCTTACATCATTTGGAAACAGAAATTGGACACTCTTAAACACTTTAGCGTAACTCACCTTTAGGTCAGAGAAGCAACTGAATTGTATTAAACTTCTTCCCTCTTCTAAATCACTCCTGTTCCGTAGGAGATTTCAACTAAGTGGTTTGTTGGGGTCAATTTTAAGAATCCTCTAAGCTTCACGTTGGATCACTGATTTATAGAAACATGCTGGTTAGTGTCATATTGTGAGAGCATCTCCCCTGGGTTTCCCCTTATGTGTGTGTATTTTCATTTCCGTCCATGGGAATCACTATTCCATATTTTTTTGCTATATCTCTGATTCAGTTTCACATGTTTTCATCTCGGGCTATTATGTAAATAAGGCGCTACCTTAAGTATTCAAATTAAGATGTAACATATGGGCAGCCAGGTGGTCTCTTTTTTTTTTTTATATATAAAAGAGCTTCAGGATTTAGGAAAATATTGCACATACCCAAACCCTATATAGTGAATACCTCACACTTAAAATATGGGAATTAATACTGTGATAATGGATAATAGACTCACTTATTCTAAGTTTCGAGATGGGTAAAGCTGGTATTCTCCCCTCCTGTTCCTAGAAAAAAACTAAAAGCAACAGGAGAACTACAGCCAAAAAGAAACTTTTTTTAAAAGAAAACTAGATAAAGTTAGAGCCTCCATGTAATGACTGATTGGAAGAACTTCCAGGATTTGTAGAGAGACCGAAAGATCACAAGAAATGTGTCAATGAAACAGAACCCGGAGAGCGATGGTCCAAAAAGATCCAGCCAAATACAGTTTTCAAGGGTTAGGTGCACAGCCCACAGCACCTTGTCTACATACAGGGAACAGACTGGGCAAACTGCTAGCTGAGAGTCATTGAAATTCTGTTTAGTTTGAGAAAGTGACTCTGCAGAATAAGGGATCACAGGGAAAATCCATTTTTGTAGGATACACCTATCTCTGCAGAAGGGACCAAAAAACAGCCTTTGCATTTAAAATAACGGTATAGAGACTAAAATAAGAAAAACAACTCATACAGAGTTTATTCCCTTTTGCTCAGGGAGAAACAAACAAAAACTAAATTATCCACAAATTTTGGAGCATTAAAGAAAATTCTAGAAAGACTTTCTTACCCCCACCTATCCCCCCAAACACACACGCATATACACACACACGCACACACCCAAAGACCTGTGTGTATGTTTTCTATATATCTAATCCAGGAAAGACGCGCTTGAATAAAGCTCGGAAGAGAAAAGAAACAAGGAAATAATGTATCAATTTGAAGTTAAGAGCCTTCTAATTCCAAGTAGAAGAGACTACCTGATGATAGCTACTGCAGCGGAGGAAACAACTAGAAAAGATGGGGGGGAATGATAACTCGTCTTTTGAAGGGTGCAGAATGGTACAGCCGCAAGGGAAGGCGGAGGATGTAGGAACCCGGGGGTTAGGGAGTTTTGTTCGTCTGAATGATCTGCAGAAGATTCCCTCCGGCTGACTCTGTGAGGGGGAAGCCTGCGTCAGATGTCACATCCCAAGAAGGAGAGAAAGAGGCTGGCTGGGCAGGGGTGAAGGGGGTGAAGCAGAGCTTTGGCAGAGATGGGGCTCCCCTTGGCTATCTACCAACGGTGCGGCAGCACGCTTACAACCCAAGCAGAAAGCATTGGAAAAGCAGCCTGGATGTCCATGCAGGCTGGTGAGATATGACCGGAGGAGCCTGGTAAGAGGCCCGCAGACTAGACGAGAGTGTCAGAAGGAAACCCTGAATGCTTAGGGACAAACCATAGGCAGTGTTGTTTCCGAATGAATTACTGTGATCAGCCTGACTCTATATATGCCCTTCCAAGACAACTGTACACATAGATAAAAGGAACCAGGGCGATTTTTCCAGAGCGGAGGCCAGGAAAAGAACCAGATGAGTCTGGAATACGTTATTGTGGCACAAATCAGGGAAATGCTCTCTGAGAATCATAATGACAGGTCAAGGGGACAGGTTCTGGAGAATGTGACTACATCAAAATTAGTAATTCTGGTAATATAACCAGGTAAGTGAAATATAAAACCTGAGCCCATTGATAGGTAAAATAAATAAATAAATAAATAAATAAATAACTTTTCACAAGGAACAGGATACTTACAGAGTATTAAAGTTACCTCCCCCCCCCTAGTCTTATTAATTATAAAGACGAAAATTCTAATTTTGCAGTGGAGACGAGGACTTTGACTGACAAGTATTTTCCTGAGCGGTCACCACGAACATCATCAGTAAGTGGGCCAGTTGAAATCGTGCTCTACCCAATAAAAGGCAATCAGAAAAACACAGCATTGCTTTCCAGCAAAGATGTTGAACTTGAATCTAAACACAAGGCGATATCAAACAAACCAAACTCCAATCAGGGATACTACAAAATAATCGTCCTGGAATCTTTAAAAATGTCAAAGTCATGACTGATGGGTAAAAGACCTGGGACTTTTCCAAAGCGAGACTCCAGACAGAGCAAGATTAAAATTAAGGGAATGGGGCGCCTGGGTGGCGCAGTCGGTTAAGCGTCCGACTTCAGCCAGGTCACGATCTCGCGGTCCGGGAGTTCGAGCCCCGCGCGTCAGGCTCTGGGCTGATGGCTCGGAGCCTGGAGCCTGTTTCCGATTCTGCGTCTCCCTCTCTCTCTGCCCCTCCCCCGTTCATGCTCTGTCTCTCTCTGTCCCAAAAATAAATAGAAAACGTTGAAAAAAAAAATTTAAAAAAAAAAAAAAAAACTAAAGGGAATGATTCTGAACTGAACCCTTTTGTCACAAAGATATTATGGAAATATTTGGTGAGACATGAATGAGGTCTAAGGATTAGATGATAGTGGTGTATTAATGTTAATTTGTTGATTTTGTTAATGGAATTGGTCATGGGAGACTGTTTTCATAGAGATTAACATTCGATTATTGCAGGTTGATGGGGCATCCGGGAGACAACTTAATCTCGAGTGACTCAGAAAAAATAAATTAGCCATCTTAGGCTTGCAAGTTTTTTGCACATGTGTGATTCTTTCAAAATACAACGTTTAAAATCAAATAAGTTATGTAAAATGAGCATTCTTTTAATGATTTATATATTATCTCATTTTCTCTTGCTTGGACTTTAAACAGGAACAAGGACTTAACTTTTTCATAGAAAGGCAATCTGTGTGGGAAAAAAAAAACACATTCAAATACAGAAAATGGATTATATACTTCAAATCAATCAAGATAACTTTAGCCATTGAAATAATAGAAGGCTTGAAATTTGAGCCTGCTAATCACAATAAAAATAATGGCAAAGTTTATCCTTAACGAAAACACATTCCTACAAAACTATAAGACAAACAATACTATCTTAATTAGAAAAGATAAAAAAAAAATGGGAATGAGAGGCTTTGTTTTCTTTTTGCTTAGCTGTTACATTCTTGACCAAAAAGAAAGAACATCCACTCCAAAGAAATGTAGTTTATGTCTTCTGGAAACCAGAGTCTCAGGTTTTTGCTACTTCAATGCGCACAGCATGAAGGCGTGATGTGGGATCTGTTTGCGGAGGGCAATTTGTGGAATATGTATGTATATTCAATTATAGAAATAACTGTGACGTTGAATAACAATTTACATAAGAGGCTTTCAAATGTGACACAAATGCTTTGGGCTTTGTTAAAAAATGAATATATACCCAAGATCCCTTTTGATATTTACATCTGAACAACTGAAGAGCCTCAGGGTAAGACTGCTTTGTTTTGCGGGTTTCTAAGTTTGAACCGGGTGTGCAGAAAGAAAATGGAGATTTTGAAAGAAGAGCTGAGATGTTGTGGGATCCACTCTGTCTCCCTTGCTGCCCGCCTGGCGGGTGGCCGCCACTGTGATCTAGGGCGTGGGCTCTGCAATCACACTACCCAGCACCTAGAGACACTTGACGTTGACAAATTTGCAAAGTATTTTCTCCTTCCCACGGTTCTGTCACCTCTAAGATGGGCCGATCGAAGTAGCTGCTTTGTAGACTTGTGTTCAAGGACTGAGATAGAAATGAGTCAGTGATTCTCAGATACTATTCCGCTGGTCCCAAACCTCAGTACTAGAAAATTTCAGTTTTCAATACTTTCAGAATGTCACTATTAGCGTTGATAGTTAAGTGGCCTTTCGATGTTTACCATACCATGATCCCGGTGACTCATGGAAACTCTCTTTTAAAAAAGACCTATTTTTAAGCATGAGGTGTAATTAATTGTCATTTTGTAATTGCTATTTTAGAAGATGAGGTTTGGATTCTGTTTGCCTGCATAGGGTGCCAGGGTGGCGGAACACAATGAAATGATTGATGACTCCCAGCAATTCCGTGGAAGCTATCACAGAGCGTAGATCATGGCTTTGTCCCCTCGGACCCCCTGAAATGATGAATTTATAGGTAATCCACTTGGGATACTCACAGACTCCTTTTCATGGTTTCTTAGCTATAAATACTGGCGAAGTGATAATGTAAGGAAGCAAGGGAGTTTTTCTGAGGTTCGTTTTGGTTTCTCCTTTGGGGAAACGTCTCTTTGCTAATCTGCTTTGTTCAGTCACACTTCTATCATACCTTTCATTTCTCGCTTACTGTTTGCTTTAGATTCTGTTCAGCTTTTCTTGCTGTGGTCGTAGGCTGTGTCACTCTCTAAGGTGTTTGCATGTACAGCTCACATGTGATAAGCTGGGACATATAAGGCTACCTCTGTGACTAGGCTTATAAGGGGATTTTCAAGTCACATTAAGATTGACAGGAGGGGCGCCTGGGTGGCACAGTCAGTTAAGCGTCCGACTTCAGCCAGGTCACGATCTCGCCGTCCGTGAGTTCGAGCCCCACATCAGGCTCTGGGCTGACGGCTCAGAGCCTGGAGCCTGTTTCTGATTCTGTGTCTCCCTCTCTCTCTGCCCCTCCCCCGTTCATGCTCTGTCTCTCTCTGTCTCAAAAATAAATAAAAGTCGAAAAAAAAATTAAAAAAAAAAAAGATTGACAGGAAAAGCCACTCTGCATATGATAGCACATAGCTTGGCAAAAGTAATGATACTCTAGCTTTATGCAAGTATTTGTAGCCTTTTCTTCCCCTCTGATGCCCTTCTGTGCACTCGAGGAAAACCAGTGCAACAAACATTTGACTCCTCTGTGCTCCCGAGTCCAGCAGGATGGAATTTCTGGTAACGGCACAGACTATGGGGAAAATTGGAGGTGGACGCACTGCATTTTTTGGAAACAAAGCAACCATTTTATATTTGATCTCAATAGAGCTGGGGATAGCTGATGCTTATCCGCCGGGGTCTCACAGAGCTGTTTACCATTATTCTCCGGGCACCGAGTTCACTCGGACAATATCCTGAGCAAAGACTTATTCATCAGAGAATCGCAGTCCGTGGGGAAACTCTTCCCCCCGATCGCCCTTGGGACAGCTTTTCGATCTCACACTTCGCTTCCACTCTCAGATGCAATCTGTGTGACACCGAATCCCTTCCATGGGGTTGGGTTCTAAAAGCAGCATGGGAAGTGAAAATGTATACCATCAAGATAACCGAACCAGTGAACAGAGGCGACCGCTCTGCGAGAGGCAGAGATGAAGGCTTCCAGAGAGCAGAACAGAGCAGAGCAAAAGCCTGCCCTGACCATGCCACGCTTCTCTGCAGGCCTTACAGAGCCGCTATTGACCCGGCACTTGATAATTTAAAAGCACTGCCGCATAGATCGTCCTATTGCAATTGTATGTGACCTACAGGGGGTAGAGTCCCTATTTGTAATTTTTTTTTTTAAAGGGATCGGTCTAACTGACTTGCCTGAAGACTCACATTTCATATGAGCTCGATTTTGGTTCTAACCTCTTTTCACTGAGACACAGTAGTGTTTTTCTGTTGTTGTTCTTGTGGTTTCCCAGCCAGGCACACCTGCCTGAAGGTACGCTCAGTATCCTCCACAGATCTTCAGTTCTTACTTATTCCAGAAAGGCGATCGGTCTATTCCTCAACGTCGCCCTTCCCCATTACATAGATAGCAGGTGTTCCGGGATTCTAAGTCACTGTGCCCCGCTTCTGTGGCTATAAAATTGAAAAAGTTGCACGAGTTACCCATTCATTCTCAGCTTGTTTGTTGCTTCAGTTTAAATGTCTACAGGTCAGAATCGATGAGGTGGGAATAAACAACACTTCTAATCTCTTTTGTTGCGATCGTTCTATCATTTCAGGCTTAAAATATAACATCATTTTTTCCTCCTTTCGTGTCCTCTTTAATAAAATCTTGACAGCACAAGAAATGTGCTACATAACCTCAGAAATAGATTAAAAAATATCTTTTGTCACTTAGCCTTCCCTAATCTTCATCTACGTGCAAAATTGTCACTTATCCTTCTGACAGGTTTTACTGTTCATTTTTACATAAAAAAAAAAAAAAAAAAACACTTGAACACTTCTTTGAATGCACACTTCTATTTAAACCATTCGGATGAGTTACAATGGCATTTTCCAAAATAATACACTAAAATAGATAAATAGATTCCTGAACGTAAGTGGGGTATTTGATCTTTGAAACACTTACAAGAGGGAATCTTTGTTATTGCAAATATTTCAAACACATATCAGGTGAGGTAAAACTACTTAATGGTAAACAACTCACATAATAATAAACTTCCTTGGGAGCAAACCACAGAGGCTGTGCACTTAACTTCTGATTGGGTGGGAAAATGGCTACAGAGAGTAACATTGATTTGTGGTTTTAAAAAATTTGTGCATTTCATAAAATCTGACTTAATTATCAATTCTCAATTATGAATTATACATGATGAAGTTAGAAGTGTTTTTTTATTTGCTGAGCGTACACATGTTTATGTAATGTAAGTTTTTGTGTTGTTTTCTTATTACATAATTATAACACAAGAATAGGAACCATGCATGAGATAGATTATCGAGGTTAACGATCAGCCTTCTTTACGATTTTAAAGTACATCCGTACAGTTAATAATACCCATGCTCTAAATTCTCTCTCAAAAATGTAAAGAATTGGTAAATACTTTTATTTGACAACAAAAAGAATTTCTGGGGTTTTCTCCCTGCTGGAATTATTTGAATTTTCATCAATAAAATGTGAATCTTCTCAATGGTTTCTTCTCCCCATTGCTGCTTTTCAGTTTATTCTTGATTTTGGGGAATAGCATAGGGCTGCTGGTAAGTATTTCAGTTGTTGGGAATTATTAGTTGGACTTAATTAATTTTTGCTTGGTTTAATCAGATAACATGTGGAGGATTTAGACTGATCTTGGTTTTAGTCTTTAATTCTCAATAATTTCTTGACATGACTAAAGGGCGAGTTTGTGGGAGTCATATAGAATCTCTGTTACAACTATTTATTGCTTCTGAGGTTTCCAGCGTGAGATGTGTGTGTGCCTGGGCTTGAGCCCTTACGAGCATACATTCACGGGGAGCAAGAAGACGAGGAAAAATGATATGAAAACCAACCCATATATTGCATGGCTATATAATTCAATAAATTTACATTCTTAGTGTGCCTTATGTGGCAAAGTCTTCTGATATAAAAAGATTCTCAAGAATGTTTACCAACATCAGATCGTACTGTCGATACTGTACCCACAGGGGAATTTTCCATGAAGCTAAAGAAACAGAAGCTTCAGAGACTCCCCCCCGCCCCCGCCCCACCAACCCCCCCACCTACCCACCCCCCCACCTACCCCCAACCTACCCCCCCCCACCTACCCCCCCACCTACCCACTCCCCCCCACCTCACAGACCTTCCCAAAGCCCTGGACAGGCAATGGGTTCATATCGTTTGTGTGTTCACATATGTTTATAAAATCTGCAAAAGCGAGATACTTAGGGTCACTGTTACTTTCCCTTCAAGTTTTTCCTATCACCTTTTCTCTTCTGTGACTGGAATAACTACAAGTGGCTACTAAGGGGAGGTAGAGTGAGGACACTTTTAGTGGGTATGGTGTTGTGGTTCGCATCGCTCCCTTGCATATATCTCACAATTGCCCTCTGTCCTGGGGTGCAAATTATTCCCAAGAATGCACCTGCTTCCTCCATCTTGTCACACTGTTTCGCAACTGGAACATCCGGGACCTGTATTCAAATTGTGACGTGAAGTGTTCTACACACACACACACGCGCACACACACACACACACACACACACACACACACACACACACCTCTTCGAAGTATGTGAGTCACGGAGGAAAATCGAGGTCGACAACGTACGGAGCCAGAATTAAATCCGGAGAAGTCTCAAGATGTCACATGCAGACTATTATTCTTAAGGTCACGGGATCCTTATCAGCTGAACGTTCTTTCTTGTCAGGGATGTTCTTAATGATGCATCGCATAAAATTATACATTTATATTACATTTAATTTTTCTTCTTTGATGAGTATCAGGCAAAATGGAATTTTTCAGAATTCTTATATTTTCAGAGGAAAACTTGCAGCAGCACTGCAAAAAATAGGTATGTCTGGAACAGGTCAGAGGGGGAAGAATTTGACCAAGATTTCCCCAAATTTGAAAACAGTCCTACAACTGAAAGAAACTTTTCTGAACAATCAAAAGTGTAAAGCAACTTTTGCGTAGTCAAGCTAAAAGAAAGAGCAAATGATCTTTTTATCTCTACAGAAAATATTGTATCATGTTTTGTCATAGAAAGGTGATCAAAGCATATGTAACTCAATATGAGGGAAGTATTACAGAATTTGTCAAGCAGTCAGTTAATCAGAATATGTAGACCTGGTCATTGGAGGTATTTTTCATCATTTATTATTCGTTGAGCATTTTGAAAGACTTTGATTATGTTCATTTTTAACAACTCTACTGAGACACTTTTTCCATATTAAAGTTGTATGTATTTAAGATATAAAGCTCAGTTGTTCACTATAGGTATACCTTGTGAAAAGGTTATCACAATCAAAATAAATAACATATGCATCACCTCACGTAGTTACTGTGTGTGTGTGTGTGTGTGTGTGTGTGTGTGCATGTCTTTGTGCATGTATTGAGGTTTAAGACATATCCTCTTAGCAAATTTCAAGTATACAGTACAGTATTAACTATTGTCACCATGCTGTACATTAGATGTCCCTCTTTTCCATACATTTTTATGAGTTTGTATCATCTTTCTTAAAATGGAGCTTTGAATTATGCATAAAGCAGACCCCACAGAACTCTGTTCACATCTGAATATGGTCTTTGATTTTCTCTGTCTCTCTCCCTCTCTCTCTCTCTCTCTCTCTCTCTCTCTGGTCTCTTTTTTTTAAGATTTTATTTTTTAGGGGCGCCTGGGTGGCGCAGTCGGTTAAGCATCCGACTTCAGCCAGGTCACGATCTCGCGGTCCATGAGTTCGAGCCCTGTGTCAGGCTCTGGGCTGATGGCTCAGAGCCTGGAGCCTGTTTCCAATTCTGTGACTCCCTCTCTCTCTGCCCCTCCCCCATTCATGCTCTGTCTCTCTCTGTCCCAAAAAAACATAAATAAACATTGAAAAAAAATTAAAAAAAAAATTTATTTTTTAAGTAATCTCTACCCCCAATGTGGGGCTTGAACCCAGAACCCCAAGATCAAGAGTCGCATGTTCTACCCACCGAGCCAGACAGGCATCCCAAACTCTCTCTCTCTCTCTCTTTTTTTTGGTAGTTATTTTGAAAATAGGAGTTTTTTTTTTAATTTAACAAATAAAATTATAAAATTCTAAGATTCTTTTTTTTAATTTTAAGATTTTTATGATTTCTTAAGACTCAAAAGTTCTTATGCTATGTTGGCATGCTGAATAACAACAGCAAATTTATTTTTTGGAAAAATAATAACATAAAGGAATTAAAGGAAACTATTTTGGTATACTAATTGACTAACTACCACAAAGTATGTACTAAAAGTTATCTCATATTAATGTTTTATGAAGGGAAGCAATATATTCTACATTTTGATTTGTTGATAAATTTCAAATAAATTTTAAATCATCATATAATTTCTAATACATTTTAAATCTATGTTATCATTTAGGAAAAGACATAATGTTGGAAAAAGTACCAAAATTATAAAAACAAAACATATCCTTATAATTGCATACACTGTGTATATAATACAAATTATCTAAAACGTTTATTAAATGTAGATTAATCATTTATCTGTGCACTTTGAATTTTTCATTGAGTAAAAAATAGTCATCACAGATTAAATATGTATTCATTGAATCATCGCGATTACTCCATTAAAATATAGTAAACAATGGGGCGCCTGGGTGGCGCAGTCATTAAGCGTCCGACTTCAGCCAGGTCACGATCTCGCGGTCCGTGAGTTCGAGCCCCGCGTCAGGCTCTGGGCTGATGGCTCGGAGCCTGGAGCCTGTTTCCGATTCTGTGTCTCCCTCTCTCTCTGCCCCTCCCCCATTCATGCTCTGTCTCTCTCTGTCCCAAAAATAAAAATAAACGTTAAAAAAATTAAAAAAATATATAGTAAACAATTTTTATTTTCATTGTGTGTGCAAAATTCTAAAAACTGCATTATTGTCATTTTGGATTTCTGAATCCATGCTATTATAGAACACGCCCAAGTTCTTTCCCTCATTTTATTAGGTTGCAAGTGACGTGTTTTCATGTTCTGTGCAGGCATAAAGCGTATTAAAAGGGGATTATTTGGAAAGACTCATCCAAAGGATCTTAAGAACGATGAGAATAGGATGAGAATGTTAAAATAACAATTTCTGTTAACATAATCTATTTTTCCTCCAGATTTTTTGCTTTCAGATTGAAGAAGGCACGACTTCACTTGCCTAGGAAAGCAGCCTTGGAAACACAGGCTTTGGGAAGAAACCTGACAAACAGCCACAGAATTCCTACCAGGGAAAACATGGGGCCGGATGCGGGGGGGGGGGGGGGGGGGGGTGCCGCCTGCCTGTAGAGTCAGCTTCGTACCAATTACACTGCACTTCAGGAAAAGTGCTTTTGAATCGTACGTGCGCTTTTAAAAATAAAACTTGGGGAGTTCTTCTCTGTTGAAACCATCTGAGCTGTCAGTTTAGCTAACCTTTGTTTGCCTGTCACTGAGTTCCCGTGATTAAATGCGAAGATTATAATCATTAACCGTGCCTCGGGTTCACTGTGGGTGGAATTTGATGTGCGGGTGACATTCTGTTTACACGATGGAGTCAAAATCAGACTTCATTTTTTCTAGCTCAGCACCCAGAGGTCTCTGGGTTAGCTACCGAGGGCCAGCGCCCTAGTGTTTCCCGGCTGTGGATTAAATGTCGCCTCTGGATCTGCTGGGAAGGTTGTCCCTGCATCCCGGGACCCAGGCACCCCCTTTTACGGAGACACATCGTGGGGGCCACTTAACTTGATAATTTTCATCCCTGTGGAAATATTCTCTTTTACACATTTTGGCCATGAGGCAATTTTAATGAATATGTTCGTTTCTCATGTTGGTTTATTGCTATAAATGGTGGTGACAAGGATGGCCAAATAATGCTGAAGTTACTCTCCTACACCTGCTAGCAAAGCAGATGCAGGTTTGGTAGGCTAAGGCACAAAGTGATTTTTCCAAGAGTAGGCCAGTTTTGAATACCATGTGTAATAACCATGTGTAATAACGTTACATGGTTATGACCATGTGTAATAACGTTAAATGTGTTTATTGGCTATGCGCGAAAAGAACTTAGTAACTTGCTTACAATGGTAAGCAATTTAAATTCAAACCAACTACTTCCTTCTTTTTTTTTTTTTTAAGGTTGACTTCAATTCCATCTGAGGAGACCACAAAACCAGCCTGCACTTCTGGCCAATATTTAACAGTTGAAGAATGATAAGTTGATGATATATATTTACATCAGTATTATTTTACTCTCTACTGCTGCTATTCTCTTGCTTTTTGAATATTGAGAGCAGATTTGTAATTTTTTTTTTTCGGAGGGGGTCGATTTCTAATTTGTAATTTTTACTCCCTGTAATAGATCAAAGCTTTTTCTAAATATGTAAATTTGCCATCCAACCTCCTTCAAAAGCTACATCTTTGGCATCTGATCAAATGGTTAAGACCCATTGATTTACTGACTACCTGAGTTTCTGAGATACAATGAATACAGTCACTAAATGAGTCATGTTTCAAAGAGAATAAGGAAAGATCCTCAATAAAATACTTATAATTTCAAATTACTTTCCTAGATTTTCTGTTCGGCTTCAATAATTGATACGGTAAATAAAATTAGAAATAACCAAAATTGAGTTGCATATTAATAACTTTCCTTTTAATTGCTAATTAGGGAAAATATTATTTGCCATAAAAACATCACCTGGCAATTTCAAATAACATCTCAAACATCCTTGGAAGTAATGAGTCTCGCTTGGAAAGTAATAAAGTATTCAGGCTGTACAATTCCAAAAAAACTGTAGAAATAGTTGTCTCATAAAAGGATCCTGATGCCCTTTGCAACATATACACTGATCTTTACTTCAATTCAGAGAATATGCTTTTTTTTTAAATATATGGAATCATGACCGAAGTGTGATTGCAAGAGTATTGAATTGAAATTAAACATGTTTGGGGAGCCTGGGGGGCTCAGTCAGTTGAGTGCCACACTCTTGATTTCAGCTCAGGTCATGATGCCAGTGTTCCTCAGAGAGAGCCCCATCTCGGGCTCTGTGTTGACAGCAAGGAGTCTGCTTGGGATTCTCTCTCTCCCTCTCTCTCTCTGCCCCTGCCCCGCTTGTACTCTCTCTCTCTCCCTCAAAATAAATAAACTTAAAAAAATGCAATATGCTTACTGTGAATCCACATAATCATCAAGGCAAAAACAATCGAAGAGATAATGATAGTATTTGAAATCGGGTCAATTATGGCTGTGACGCACTGATTAAAAACCATAGATGAATCCTAAGTGAAGACATCTTGAATACTGCGTTTAGAGGGTTGATCGGTCTAGGCATCGTGTGGCCGTCCTGCTGCTAAGTCTTCTCTGACCTTTGCTGTTTTCATTCATGTTATAGTGATTTTTCCAGTTGTTTTCATTCATGTTATAATGATCTCTGCAGTGGGATGGCTTTCTTCCCTCCTAGTCATCCACGCCCCAGGGGAGGAAGGCGAGGAAGATGACCACAGCCCTTATAAAGGCTCTGCGGTGGCTCCTCAATACTGCCCTTTTGGGTAAACTTGCAAGAGAAGTCAGGGTCAAGGGAGATACTGTGCAGAATGCTTATAACGGAGACAGGTGCTTTCTTATGAGACGCAAATCTACCCTAAGACATCATCTCCTGGGGCCACAATTATTCCAACATAACTTTGATGGACAAAAGTAACACGTTCTCCTCACCCCACCGCCCGGACGTATATGGCACATCATAAAAGAGATCTGCGGGCACCTCGGGAACAAACAAACGTGGGACAAGGTCAAGTGAAAGTCACGCGTGGTTCTAGAACCAAGAATGAAATAGTAATAAGACTAGTACTCACAGTAATAGTAATAAACAAAAATGAGTTCTCTTGTGCTGAGTGCTAATTGTGTGCGAGGCATCAGTCAAATTGCTTTACATGTATTAACCAATTTAATTCCCAAACCACTTGATTGGTTTTACTTTTACCCCTGTTTATAGATGCTGAAAATGGAACAGAGAGGTATAGTAACTGCCCCGTATCACACATATAGAAACAATAAATGATGATCAGGACACAAATGTGAACACGTAAAAAAAAAAAAAGAAAAGAAAAGCACAACAAATAAAAACACTGTGTCTACAATGAAGGCACATGTGTGATGTTTCCATGTTCCTGCAAGAGATATGTGGAAGGATTGTCTCAATACCAATAATGGCTATTTCAAAATGGCAGGACATCTAGTGGGAATTTTCTTTATATATTTATCTTTCCTTTGATTTATTTTTAATAATGGCCCTTAGGTCATATTTTGACTGGAAACCTTAGTCTAGACAGCTCAGCTAGAAATGTAAGATCCTGGTCCTAGAAAGTAGACCTGAGACAATATCGAGGCTCTCATCCTAAAGACATGGCCTCTCAGTTTGGAAACACAAGCCCAAACACAAAGAAGACTCAATACTTAATACTCAAACTGTCCTGGTGGGATTCCTACCCAATGTTGGCTACACAAGTCTGTAGATTTCATGAAGAATGCAAGTGACTCCTTAAAGGAGTAGTTAAGTAATCCCTTACCGAGAGCTACCAAATCAAGTAAATATTTGCCAATAATTTAAACAAGAATTGTATTCAGACAACAACCCCTCTATGGACATATAGGTTTTCCTTTTCCCATAGGCTGGGGTACATGCCATAGAGGTTTTTAAGCATCTTGAAGGTCATCCTGCCCATGTCTCATACTTGACTAGTTTCTTATTTCTGCTGATCCTTAACCTGCCACTGACTTGAGCTCTTTGACTGCCTGGGGTATTCCATCACCCTGTCAAGATGGCTTCCGCTCTTTGCTACCCATTACTTCATCCCACAGTCTTCCTATCCCACACTGTGTCTCCCTACCTTCACTCATTTACCCTGGATCCCTCTCTCCTCTGTACTTACCAGATATTTTTCACCTTTTCTGACACAGAGCAATTGTGTTCTGAAATCCATGCCCTCAGGATCTTACTTCCCATTCAAGTAGCTTATTAAAGTTTTTTAAAATTTTTTTTCCTCCTAAGGAGAAAGACTGTTCCCTATTTAAAAATTTCTTTTGTTCTATTACCTAAACATATTGTAAAGAAAAGTACATTAAGTCACCTTATTGCTTTTTTTTTTTTAAATTCCCTCATCAAATCTCTACTCCTAATTGGTTCCTTTGCTAGAATCTGTCCCCAAGACACCAACACCAGAATGATCTTCCTAAATCGCCACTGTGATCATTTTATTCACTCCCTCAAGTCTCCCCATCATCTAACTAACAAAGCTCAACCTTGCGTCATCAGACGTGTCCACACAGGCAGGTTTGCTTCTCAGCATATCCAGCTCACAACCCCCCATGGCAGTCATCCTCGACTACTTGTATTTTTTCCAAAGGTGTCCGTGCCTCTCTCCTCACCCTTTCGCTCCCCGTGGCATGGACTTTTCCCAACCAACTTTTTCACAGAATAACAATTAACACTATTCATGTAGACTTCATATCTCTTTTAAAGGTCTTAACATCATCCCACATTGGGTTAGCCTCTGTCTTCTTGTGTTCATCGAATTGCCTGTGGTTCTAAAATACAGCTAACGGAGGGGCGCCTGGGTGGCTCAGTCGGTTAAGCGGCCGACTTCGGCTCAAGTCATGATCTCGTGGTCCGTGAGTGCGAGCCCCGCGTCGAGCTCTGTGCTGACAGCTCAGAGCCTGGAACCTGTTTCAGATTCTGTGTCTCCCTCTCTCTCTGCCCCTCCCCCGTTCATGCCCTGTCTCTCTCTGTCTCAAAAATAAATAAACGTTAAAAAAAATAAAATAAGATAAAATACAGCTAACGGCACTCATCTCTACTTCTTATCTGCATGTTTGTTCAACCAAATAGCAGGCATTTTTCAACCTGAAAATCCACAATCATATTTAACAACTCTTAAGCATTAATACACATTAAATGAGCAAGTGACTTTACAGTTCATGTGAAATGTTAAAATTCAAAACTATTCATAAATATGAAAAAAACTGAGACACATCACAACTGAACAATTTTAATGCCCTCGTAAACCATCAACCAAAAAAATCAATAGAATTTGCATTACATTGTAATGCTAGATACCGGAGCACCCGGCTAAGAGTTACTGAAATGTCTTGCAAATCAACACTTTAAAGAACTTAAGCTTTACATATGCGAGGTATTTTATATCACGGGTATGCCTTACAATAAATGCCTAGGCCATCTATGTCAAAACTTAAGACTATTGGGGCGCCTGGGTGGCGCAGTCGGTTAAGCGTCCGACTTCAGCCAGGTCACGATCTCGCGGTCCGTGAGTTCAAGCCCCGTGGCGGGCTCTGGGCTGATGGCTCAGAGCCTGGAGCCTGTTTCCGATTCTGTGTCTCCCTCTCTCTCTGCCCCTACCCCGTTCATGCTGTCTCTCTCTGTCCCAAAAATAAATAAAAACGTTGAAAAAAAAATTAAAAAAAAAAACTTAAGACTATTATTTCTAACATCAAATCTGCTCAAATAATAGCCCAATATTTGAAATCGAAGTTATCTTGAAAAACTCTAGGGCACGTCATTTCATTTCAGGGGAGGTAGCTCTTCCTTTTCTGCAACCCTGCTGTGGGGGCTGACAAGCAGGAGACTCGATTCTGGTTTTAACACACGGGCCTTGCCCAAATCAGTCCCTGAAATGCTAATTGAGGACGCGGGAGCAGGTAATTCACCAAGGTATTTTTAGTTCATACCTTGATATGACTTTTTTTTTGTCATTCTTAGACTGGCCACAGTCTGGCCATGTCTGGGCCATTTAATCTTTCACCTCTGCTTGAAAGCAGGCAGCTGGCCTTTCCAGAAGAGACCCCAGCAGGTGCTCCGCATTTGTGGCCTTAACTCTCATTGTATTTCAATTCTCTCTGGCTCATTCCACATCTGGAATTCCTGTCCTTGCTCCCAGTTACCCCCCAGTGTTGCCCCATGAGAGGGTTTTAGTTTATTTAGCGCTTCTCAGACTTGAATGAGGATAAGAATCACCTGGAGATCTTGTTTAAATGCGGATTCTGATTGTGTGGCTCCGACGTGGGGTTGGGAGAATTTTCATTTCCAACACGTTCCCAGATGAGGACGCTGCTGGTTATGGGTCACAGATCATTTTGTGTAGCAAGAGTGTAGTTCACAAAGCACAGATTATTGGAGTGATTATATGATAAGTTTGTTTAGATTTTGGACTCTGGTTTCACTATTTACTAGCAGGGGAACCTTGGGCAACCTGTATAAACGTTCTCAGCTTCAAGGAACTTTTCCTATAAAAAGGCCTGTTAATACTTCAGAGGGTTCATGGGAGGACAGGGGATAATACAGTTCAGTGTCCGGTGCCTTTTAAATGGGAGGTTGCTCCTTAATGTAAATGGCCTTCTTTGCCTCTCCTTGTCCCCTTGATCTTTCAGCGTGAGTCATTTACTGAGGGAGTTTGTCACTCATTTTCTCCTGCCTCTACTTGGTCCTTTCCCGCTTTTAGGTTCGTCTCTGGCGCCGTGGTCTATTATTCATTGATTAACTGACCATTCACTAACGATCTTTCATACCCACATCTTTCTTCATAGACAGACCCTCCTGAGATCATGGGGACCCACAACGGTGAAGCTTTGGTAATGTGATGCTCTCATGACAAAAGCAAACTTTTCTTTTGCAGGTCGAACGTTAGCATCCCTCCAGTAAATTTTGTGAAATTCACTGAGGACAGTGAAATTCAATGAGAATTTTTACTGGGCTGTCTAACTCGGGGTGCTCGGTTAAGGTCACCCCTTGCCTCGTACAGACGTCTGTCCTGATAAATGGGCATATAATAAAGGCCTGTTTTGCCAGTGTGCATAATTACGTATGTGATTTTTCCTGAATTGGGTTTGATAGAACAGTTTGATTTTAATAAGACAGCTTTATTATTCATATGATCCAGAATAATCCATTTCAGCTGATGATTATTTTTTTTAATGCTTAAACAGTTTTGGAGTGTCAATTAAAAGGAGCTACAGAACATCACTGCCATCATCATTGTGGCATTTGTTGTATAAACAATTAAGTGCATTTGATCCTGAAATTAAGCAAGCAGGGAAATATTCGAACAAATGTACTGCAAACCAAAATAACATGACAGATACGATTTATGCATGAAGGCTATGGGAGGTGACATATTTTTTAAATTGTCTATCATTGATGCTATGTTAAATAAAAACGTGTTATTTGTGGCATTTGAATCAATTATACATTTTAATCCAACTTTTGTTTTGATGCTATGCCCTTCCACTCAAAGATCTAAGCCGTCTACCTACAGGGGGAGAGCATCCCTTAGTACACTAACTAATGAATATCACAACATCTTTTATTTCCTGAATTTCCCCGATTCAATGGGAAAAGTTACGTTAAGCACTGCATTGGAGTCTTTCTGACATTGTTAGTCTGGCATAATATAAGAAATATTTTGGGGCTAAATTTTCATCCTGGTGTAAAAGTGGTAAATTAAGCTTTTCTTGCAAGCAGTTTTACTCCTGTTAAAAATTTTGTTCCAGGTACCTAACTAAAATAGAAGATTTAAAAACTGTGCATGACCTAGTACTCTTCTGTGAACAAATTTATAATCTGCCTTGCATCAAAGCGCACATATACGTGCACACATCTGCACCATAATATGTGGGTCCTTTGTGTCTATCAGACAGCTGTATCCATTCAGATTTTACATTTAAAATGCCAGGATTCTGGGGCGCCTGGGTGGCTCGGTCGGTTAAGCGTCCGACTTCGGCTCAGGTCACGATCTCGCTGTCCGTGAGTTCGAGCCCCGCGTCAGGCTCTGTGCTGACCGCTCGGAGCCTGGAGCCTGTTTCCGATTCTGTGTCTCCCTCTCTCTCTGCCCCTCCCCTGCTCCTGCTCTGTCTCTCTCGGTCTCAAAAATAAAGAAACGTTAAAAAAAATTATAAAAAATAAAAAATAAAAAAAAATAAAATGCCAGGATTCTAAGCCAGATATTTTTCATAGGTTTGACTAGTGTGCTTAACATGAAAAGTTAAATACAAAAGGACAGATGAGTATGAAATGTTTTGTCTTTCTTTAAAAAGGGACTTTTTAAATTTTATTTTTGCTTCTTGGATGCATTACTACATGAATATGGGTGGGCGCTTCAAGGTGATGCCCATTGAGGAGGGCACTTATTGGGATGAGCACTGGGTGTCGTAGGTAAAAGACGGATTACTGGGTTGTACTCCAGAAACCAAGACTACACTGTATGTTAACTAACTTGAATTTTGAAAGAAAGAAAGAAAGAAAGAAAGAAAGAAAGAAAGAAAGAAAGAACGAACTAAGTTGAGGATTCACTTAATAAAAAAAAAAGAGGTATTTATTATATAAAACATGGTTTTCCATGTTTTCCAAACTTTCCTGCCCATGAAGGTTTTCATTTTTATTTTTTTAATGAATCATCCAATAGGCCTGTAGAATATACTAGCACTTGAATTAACAAGCCCAGTTTGCATCCTGGTTCCAAACATCAGTTACAAGGAAATGTTTTAATATCATTCAACACTGGCATTTTCTAAGGAAAGGGAAACTGAGAACAGACTTTATCCTCTCAAGTTGATGCAGAAATACATCAACTGTTTAACACTGTTCCTTCCACTAGTAATTGATTAATACATTTCTGCTATTGTTGTCATTTATTTAGCTTCTTTTCATTATATTTGAAGTAATCATATCTGAGAGACCTCCCAAGTCATTTTAGGATCCATTTACCCCAAAATTCTTCCCACGTTCTTTCTTGCTTAATGAAATACGGTGTTCCCTTCTGACATTAGTATTTACCTGAATTGGCCCCTGTCAAGTAACTAATCCAAAAAAAAAAAAACCCACATTTGTTATATGTTTCCTTTCTCTCTGTCCTGATTCCCCAGGACAAATGGAAACCGAGCTGGGTACCTGGATGGATAGGTAAACGTCAGTCTGCAAACAGTGATATTAATCATGCTACATGAACAGGTTCATTACCCTAAATTTAAATTTATTAAAAACTGGAGAAATAGATCCAATCTAAATCCGTATTCTTGGAATTAGATGATCATAGTTTCCAAACTCATACTGGACTATCTCCTTCTCAAGGTGGAAAATTCACCCAAATTCACAAAGACCTAACATTCTACATATTCTAATATTAACATTTATACTCAGTGATCTAATAAGAGTATTCATATTTAAATATAGTAGCAACTAACATTCCTTAATCTGGTTGCCTAGGTTAAATATTAATCATAATAGATTCAAAGAATATACCTATTTTTGTTCCCTAATTTTGCATCTCAAGGAGCCATCCAAGAAGGAGCACAGGATTTTAATTTCAATTACTTTAGCCAAGTGTTCACCAATGAAATGTAACAAAAATAAAATCACGTAATAAATAATATATTTTATGACCACATGCAATCACGAATAAATGTGACCCACCTGTATCAAAATGATATTTCTATTAGATAATATAAGTATGATATTCCTATTGAATTTATGTTTGGATACCACTGATTTTATATTTATCAAAGTAATAGTCATGAAGAAGTCAACTAGATTAAATGTCTATTGCAATAGAAGTTTATATAAGGGAAGTCTATTGAATTAGATGTAAATTTTTAAACAATTATTTCAGCTCTAAAGATTATGTCTCTGTCCAGATTTCTTTTTTTTTTTATTTTTTTAACATTTATTTATTTTTGAGGCAGAGAGAGAGACAGCATGAACAGGGGAGGGTCAGAGAAAGAGGGAGACACAGAATCTGAAACAGGCTCCAGGCTTTGAGCTGCCAGCACAGAGCCCGACGTGGGGCTCGAACCCACGGACCTCAAGATCATGACCTGAGCCGAAGTCGGACGCTCAACCGACGGAGCCACCCAGGCACCCCCAGATTTCTTGTAGTAAAGTCTACACCCAGAAAACCTATCTCATAACAAACACATTTATCAAAATTCATAGTGGGCTTTACTGGGAAATATTTAGAGGTATGACCACTAGCATTCTTATTCAATACACAAGTCTGTATTGAAACAGTTTAGATTTTATAATACTACAAACTTCAATTCAACAGCTTGTGAAATACAAGAAATATTTAATTTCATAGCAAACAGCTTTACTTTTTCCTGGATACCTATATAGTTTTTATTACTGAACTTTCCAGTACAAACAAGTTTCCAGAGCTTCAAATGTGTTTTGAGCATAATGTTACTCAAAGCATACCTAAAGACTGTTATTAAACACACAGACACACACACACACAAACACACATACTTCACAATGATATCGGCCCCTGATGAGCCAGATATCTATGGGCAAAATTAAGGCATCTGTCCTTAGCATACATCCATAGAATTCCTAACTAATCCTTCTCCAATGGAGATTTATTTTGAATTTATGTCTTTGCCAATTTTTTTCTGTTGCTTTTTATTATGGCTAAGATTTAACGTTAATATGATTATTGAATTTCTCATATATAATAATTACTTTAATTATACTTTTTGAAACTAGATACTGCTTTCCATACCTGCGAAACTCCATTTCAGCATCCTTACCCGTCACGACCTCTCTTTGCTCCTCTCTGTCTGAGGTTACAGGCCTCCTCAGAATTTCATCCGGTATTTTACATTGCTGATCTATGCATGATAGTAAGTATACACTAGAAACTAAGGTATACATTATAATTTAACTTTTGCTTCTTAGATCCTACCCCCTAAATACTTACTGATACCTGATAACGCACTCCTTCTTCGTAAGTCCGGATGACTGAGAGAATATTCATTCAATCATACCATATCCCCTCCTCATGGAACTTACCTAATGACCTCCCCATAGTCCTTTTTTCCTGGTATTAACTTTAGCATGAGGTGCACTGTCTCCCTTCCTGCTTCCCCATTGCTTTTCTTTCTGGGTCATTCTTGGAAACCACAACACCCACAAGGATGATCCACCCAATACATCACCATCAGTCTAGGACCTCTTTTGTTGTATCTTGTTTTCTCAAATGCACCCAGTCATCTTACTGTGCATCTCCCCGTGATCAGTATCTGTGTCATCTTTAGATCTTGGTTTCATAAATTTTTTTTTCAACGTTTATTTATTTTTGGGACAGAGAGAGACAGAGCATGAACGGGGGAGGACCAGAGAGAGAGGGAGACACAGAATCGGAAACAGGCTCCAGGCTCTGAGCCATCAGCCCAGAGCCCGACGCAGGGCTCGAACTCCCGGACCGCGAGATCGTGACCTGGCTGAAGTCAGACACTTAACCGAGTGCGCCACCCAGGCGCCCCTAGATCTTGGTTTCAAATATTTGCTTTTGATTCACCTGTCTCTGGCTTCTCCAGCTGACCTACATAACTGTCCGTTGCAATATCCAAGGAATGCATTGACCTACCTCATTTTTACTATATCTTTTTTTAAGTTTATTTATTGATTTTGAGAGAGAGAGAGAAAGAGAGAGAGACAAAGAGAGAACTGGGGAGGGGCAGAGAAAGGGAGAGAGGGAGAGAGAGAGAGAGAGAGAGAGAATCCCAAGCAAGCTCTGCACTGACAATGCAGGACTTGAACTCATGAACCTTGAGATCATGACCTGAGCCAAAACCAAGAATCGGATGTTCAGCCAACTGAACCACCCAGGAGCCCCTCATTTTCACGATATCTTGACTCTCTTTACTGCCCCAACTTCATTTTTTGCACTTAGCACAGTAATCGCTCTCTTGCAAATGCCATTAACTTCCTTGCCCTCCTGAGTTTGGGGCCCACTCACCTGTGGAAATATCACTGTCCGGAAGCCCTGCCCCTCCCCACCCCCCACAGGGGCTGCCCCCCCACAGGGGCTGCCCCCCTCCCCCAAGCCATGGAAGGTTGCTTGAAAAAACTTCCACAAACTTGCAAGATGGACTCACATTAGGTTTATGACCACTGACCTCAGTCTCCCAACCATGGAGTAAATGCTTCTCCATTTCTCTAGTAAATTATCTTTTCCACTCACTGGGAGGACAGTCTCCTTTCTTTTCAAATCAACAACTCCTCTGCAACCT